>NW_006974905.1:0-770 GCF_000164805.1 Carlito syrichta | reverse complement strand
TCCCCGAAGGTTTGAGAGTCACACCCTCTCTTTCCCCGATGCAGCCCTTGGGAGGAGTGAGTTGGTACACCCAGGGGAATGAAGCAGGTGGAGGGGTGGGAGCCCTGGCAGAGACACATCCCTGCTCCATGTGATCCTTCAGGGACAGCTTGGCAGATGACTTCAGCCACCCTATCCAGGTCTCAGGTCATCAGAATGGAGCTGGCCTTGCAGTTGGACTCTGAGAGGGGTGTGGAGGTTGTTTGCAGGGTCTCACATCTGTCATCCCAGTATTCTGGTAGCCAAGGTGAAAAGATGGCCTGGGCCCTTGGATTTGAGTCCATTCCAGGCACCTTGGCGAGATCTCATCTCTAGAAGAAGTCAAAAAAATGAACCGAGCATGGTGGCTCGCTCTTGTTGTTCCGGCCACTCATGAGGCTGTTGCGGCAGGATTGCCAGAGTTCAACCGGTGAAGACCATGGTGGACAGGAGCAGGCCCCAGAGCTCTGACCTGGGCAGCAGAGTCGGACTCCAACTCAGAGTAAAAATACCAACCACCACCACCATCAAAACCACATTCCAGGCTCAGGGCCTCAGGCCTACATCCTGGCCCTTCTGAGGCCCAGGCGAGTGGGCAACCTGAGCCTGCGGATCCAAAACCATCCTGGGAAATGGGACAAGACCTCATCTTGGCCATCAAAAATAAATACCAAGATTAGCTGGGTGTGGTGTTGCAGGCCTGTGATTCCAGCCACTCATGGAGCCGAGTGAGGAGGATCCCCTGAGCCAGG
>NW_006974904.1:0-4447 GCF_000164805.1 Carlito syrichta | reverse complement strand
CACATGCATCTCCGGGCCCCATAGCTAGTTACATGACCATCTGACGACTTCTACCCCGGAGAGTGTAGCTGGAGTAACCTGCCGAGACCTCTGCATGGGGAGCCACCTGGTGTGTCTCTGCTGGGGCTCCCACTCCTCGTCCAGTCTTGTTCTTCAGGGTGGACTTGCTCCCTTCTCCCAGGGGCCACCTCAGGGAAAGGGAGGGTGTGACTCTCAAACCTTCAGGGGGCAAGGACAGCCAGGCAACTCACGTATGTCTCCTTGGCATTCAGGGAGGCCAAGATGGGAAGATAGCCAGAACCTGGGAGCTTCAGACCAGGCTGGACACCATAGTAAGACCCCATCTTGACTGCAAGCAAAACACAGAAAACCTTGGGTGAGGGCAATCCTCAGCGAGAGGATCACCTCTGGTCCAGAATTCAAGACCAGACAGGAGATCAGTATGTCAATGAAATGGAAAGTCTGTGATAGTGGGAGTTTGGGAGACCATGCTGAGAGGATGACCTGAGTTGGCTGGTTTGAGAGCAGCCTGGAAAATGTAGTGAGGAAAGAAAAGAAAGAAAGAAAGAAAGAAAGGGTGTAAGGAAGGTAGAAAGAAATAAAAGAAAGAAAGAAAGAAATCCATTCTCCTGCAAACCCCCGCTGCCTCCACATGTGATGGTCCCCCAACCTCTGTACCTTTCACCGACAACCCCCCATGGCTGCTGTCACTTTGGTGTGGGAGTTACTGAGGTTCCCTGGTCAGGTTCCTGTCGGCTCTCCTCTCCATGATGTCAGGTAGGCCGACCCTCCAACTCGGCAATGAGAACCTTCCACCAAGAAAGAGAAGGGACACATCCCTCACCCGGGGACATTTCTTCCCCCAATTTAATTTTTCCTGGATCTAAAGACAGTCTCCCTGTGAACACACCACGTGCAGTTGAAAATCTGTGTATGATTCTGATGTTTTTGGAGACAGAGTAAGGCTCTGTGGTCCAGGCTGGGGTCTGGGGACACGACTGACATTCACTGCCAGACTCGAAAATGTGGGCTCCGATGATCCTCTTGCCTCAGCCTCTGAAATGACCAGGAAGATGGGCACCTCAACCCCAGACCCCCAGGTCTTATGTGTGTGGAAATGGGGTATCCCACTCTGGCCTAGGATGGCTTGGGCTCCTGAGTTCCAGCCATTCTCTGGGTTCGACCTCCCAGAGCTATGGGATTCCAAACGTGGGCTGTCATGCCAGGCCTTCCATTTTGTTTTCAAGGAAATATCAAGGCCAGGCTCTGGAGCTCAGCCTCACCATCCCAGCTCTTTGGGAGGCCAAGGCCAACAACTGGCTCAAGTCTGTTGGCCAAGACCTGCCTGGGCACCTCAGTGAGACTCGTCTTTACCCTCCATTCCAAAAGAGCCAGGCATAGTGGCATGCACCTGTTGTTCTGGCTTCTTGGAAGGTTGGGGAAAGGCTCACGGAGTCCAGTAGGCCAAAGTTGTGGTGGCTTCAAGCGAGCCACTGACCTCCAACCTGGGCGACTAGTGAGACTCTGAATCAAAGAAAAAAATGAAAAAAGGAAAAAAAAAAGAAGAGCATCCATTTGTGAATGGAGTTGGGATCATTGTGAATAGACAGGGATTATTTTGAAAGGAAGCCCCAGCTTAGGACCTAGAGTTCCTTGAAGATGGTGCATCACAGACTTTGGGCTGTGGCTATGGGATGCCGAGTTGGGAGACCATTGAAGCCCGGGAGTTTGAGACCAGTCTGTGCCACATAATGCGATCTCATCACTCTCCAGTACACAAACACTGGTGTTGCACATGGTGGTGGCCGGGGTCCTGGCTACATGGAATGCAATGGCCTCTATACCAAGGCTTTCCTTTGCATTGCCTCCACTGACAGAATGTGCGATTCCACACTGGGCACTGGGTCTCAGGGTCATCAGCAACATACTCTGAGATGCTGAGGCAGGAGGCTGCCTGAGCCCAGGGTTCAGAGACGAACCCAGGCAACATTGACAGACCTTGTCTTGGCAAGAAGTCCCCCAAATTGGGTCTGTCGTGGTGACCCCCAGAGTCCTGACTGCTAGGGGTCTGAAGTGGGAGGACCTCCTCAGCTCTGCAGTTCGAGGCCCTGAGAGCCACGATAATGCTGCCATGCTCTACCATGCCAATGGAGACTCCAGCGACAGAAAAGACACCTTCCACATGCATCACGACTGGCATCCATGGCCCCCAGTGAAAGGTCCATGTGGACTGGGGACAATGGAGTGATTGGGAGAGGAAAGGTCCCTCCCCCTGCCCAAATTTGGCAGAGCAGGTGACCGGAACCAGGGCTGGCTGCAGCATTGATAGACTGCTTTGATCTCTCTGTGTTCGATGGCCACCCTAACTCGGGGCTGTCTGTTCCATGAGTTCACAGGTATCTTTGCCATGGGGCATGAGTGTGGAGTGTGGAGGCAGGCATTCTGGGATGCATGGCCAAAGGCATGGGACGGACTTGACATGTGGCCACCTTTGAAACCTCCTGCAAACAACAGGGAGGGAAGTGCCTTTTTCTTTCTCATCCCTGAGGTTGACACCCCTTGCTGGGTGGCAAGGGTGGTGAGGGTGGCAGTGATGGTGATTATTATTATTTGGAGTCGGAATCATGCTGTCTTCCAGGCCTTAGTGCAGGGGCATGCTCATGGCCACCGCAGACTTCACCTGCTGGTCTCAGGCAATCTTCCTGCAACATCTCCCTGAGTTACTGGAACCACAAGCCTCTGACACCATGACCGGTTAATCTTTGGTTTTATTTTTGGTGACCGAGACAAAGTCTCACCCAATCTCCTGAGCTGGTCTTCAATCCACAGGCTCAGCCCCTTACTCGCCTTGGCCTCTAAAGGGCCGGCATGCCAGGCTGAGCTCCTGAACCTGGCCTGTGGTTGTGGCAGTGGTGGTTGGAATCATCTTGCTGAGTTGGCTTCATGCTCTATCACCCAGTCCGGAGGGCAGTGGCCCATCTCAGCCACTGCAGCCTCCACTGGCTGACCTCGACGATTGTCCTGCCACAGCCTCCTGAGTGGGCAGAAAGACAGGTGTGTGCCACCATGCTCGGCTTATTTTTTTGGTTTCTTATAGAGATGAGCTCTCACCAAGCTGCCTGGGTTGGTCTTGAACCCAAGGGCTCAGGCGACCCTCTCGCCTCAGCCTCCCAAAGAGCTGGGTTAACAGACATGAGCCCACCAACTGGGCTTCTTATCTCTCTCAGGCCCTACCGAGAGGCTCGCTACCTTCAGATGACCCAAGACCCTGGAGAGGGCAGCTGGATTCGCCTGCCAAGCCTACCATGGAGGAGCATTGGGCACAGGGGAGTGTCTCCAATGGGTGCCCACCCCTGCACCCGCCTCAATCCCCAGTGTGGACCTGCTCACTCGACCCAGGGCTGGCCTCAGGAAAAGGGAGAGCATGACTCTCAAACCATTGTGGGGGGCAGCTGGGCGACTCACGCCTGTCTCCTTGGCACTTTGGGGAGGCCACAACGGGAAGATGGCTGAAATCCAGGAGCTGAGAGTGGGCTGGAGACCATAGAAAACCCCAACCTCGACCCCAAGCAAAACCCAGAAAACGTTAGATGAGGACAGGCCTTGGCAGGAGAATCGCCTACAGCCCAGAGTTCAGGACTAAGCAGGAAGACCAGGATGTCGACCAAATGAAAAGCCTGTGATTGCAGCAGTTTTGGAGGCCCAGGTTGAGAGTATGGCCTGATTTGGGTGGTTTGAGAGTGACCTGGGCAACGTAGTGAGGAAAGAAAAGAAAGAAAGAAAGAAAGAAAGAAAGAAAGAAAGAAAGAAAGAGAGAGAGAGAGAGAGAGAGAGAGAGAGAGAGAGAGAGAGAGAGAGAAAGAAAGAAAGAAAGAAAGAAAGAAAGAAAGAAAGAAAGAAAGAAAGAAAGAAAGAACATTCTCTTACAAACCTTATGCCCTCTGTCCTTCTGGCTCCGACGCCCACGTGTGAGGGTCCCCCAAGCTCGGCACCTTCCAACCCCAACCTCTGGTGCTCAGCCTCATCATCCCAGCACTTTGGGAGGTGGAGGCTAGTGGTCAGCACAAGCCCCCGGACCAAGACCCGCTTGGACACCTTGGTGAGACTCGTCTCTACCCTCCATCCCAAATGACCGGGCGTGGTGGCATGCACCTGTCATTCTGGCTCCTCAGAAGTCCGGGGAAAGGTTTGCTGGAGCCTGGCAGGCTGAGGCTGCAATGGCCAGGAATGAGCCAGTGCCCTCCAACCTGGGAGACAGAATTGAACTCTAACTCAAAGAATAAATGAAAGAAGGAAAAAAAGGAAGGGCATCCATTTGTGTATAGAGTTGGGATCATTGTGAACAGACATTGATCATTTGGGAAGGAGGCCCCAGTCTTGTGCCTAGAGATCCCAAAAGATGGTTGATTGATAGACGTCAGGCTGTAGCTTTGGGAGGCCGAGGTGG
>NW_006974903.1:0-1195 GCF_000164805.1 Carlito syrichta | reverse complement strand
AATGACCTATACCTCAAAACCCCAAGAGAATCTGTCAAAAACCTCTTTGCACTGATAAAGGACTTTGGCAAAGTCTCAGGGTATAAAATAAATGTGCAAAAGACAGCCAAATTCCTATATGCCAACCTCAATCAGGCAGAGAACCAAATAAAAGGCACAATCTCATTCACAATTGCCACATACATACACAAAAAAAGAATTACCTTGACATCTTCCTAACCAGAGAAGTGAAAGACCTTTACAATGAAAGCTACAAAACACTGCTCAAAGAAGTCAAAGATGACACAATAAATGGGAAAAAATTTCAAGTTCATGGATTGGAAGAATCAACATTTTTTAAGATGTCTGTCCCACACAAGGCAATGTACAGATTTAATGCAATATCCATTAAATTACCAGTAACATTCTTCTCAGACCTGGAAACAACAATACATAAATTCATATGGAAACATAAACAACCACAAACAATCCTTAGCAAAATAAACAAAGCAGGAAGTATCACAATTCCAGATTTTAAACTTTATTAAAAGGCTACAATAATCAAACCAGCCTGGCACTGGTACAAGAAAAAATATGTAGACCAATGGAACAGGATAGAAATTACACACCCATCACAGAGGATGACTAGTCACTGGAGAAAAAAAGGGATAGAGAATGCAAAAGCAAAACCTTAATTTCTCAACCAACATATCTTCGACAAAGCCTCCACTAACAACCACTGGGGAGAGGTGAACTTTTTCAGTAAATTGTGCTCGGAAAACTGGCTGACCACATGCAGAACATTAAAATGAGACCCCCCACCTATCACCATACTAAAAAATAAACTCTAAGTGGATCAATGACCTGAAAGAAAAACCTCAAACTATATGAACACTCTTATGGAAATTGGAGACACCCTTATGGAAATTGGAACTGGCAACCAATGCCTGGTTAAAACCTCAAATGCCCATGCCATAAGAGACAAGATAGACAAGTGGGACCTTATCAAACTGAAAAGCTTCTGAAAAGCAAAAGAAGTCACCAAAAGAACAAGGAGACAGTTCACAGAATGGGAAAAAAAATATTTACCCACTGTATATCGAAAAAGGCCTACCCATCTAGGATCTACAAGGAACTCAAATGTGCCAAAAAGGTAAAAACAAATAGCCCTATTAAAAAGTGAGCAAAATATATGAACAGACACTTCTCGAAAGAA
>NW_006974902.1:0-842 GCF_000164805.1 Carlito syrichta | reverse complement strand
CCATCTTTAGAAAAGCCAGTCAGCAACACCAGTAAGAAAGGAGGAGAAGAAAACAACTCTGTTGCGGTTTTTAGACAATAAAAAGATAAAGAAAACTGAAGGGTCTATTTCCACAGAAAGTTAAGACATGAGCAATTCAGACAGTCCTGCACTTAATTGGGAAACTTGCATTTAGTCTGCACTGACACCAGCAGCTACCTCCCAAGGCAAAAACAAACAAACAAAAAAACCTGATACTGTAATTATACAAAATGGTTTTGAAAAGAAAAAAAATACAAACTTAAACTCTGATTTAATTCTACTAACAATCACTTCTGAGCCTGTCTCCCAAAGGAGTCTTAGTTCCTGCCTCACCTTAAACACACTCCTTGAGTATCTCTAAAGGGAATGTTACCTAATGGGAGAATGCAAGAATCCTATTCATTAGCTCTCTAAGATTCTGCTTCTGTCCCAAGTAAGCATGTTTTACACAACCTGAGAATGCCACCCTTCATAGACAGGATAGCGGATCCCCTATTATTAAGACACACAACTCATGTATTGGTGATAACTGGGTTTGGAATGATCCTGAATGCCTTAGGCTAAATACAAAACCCAAAGGGCACTCCCATAAGGCACTCCCATCAGCACTCCTATCAGTAGTCTTGGAGCCTTGGAGATCACCCCTCCGAGCTCCTTGGCCTGAAATGCTGGCAGCTCTTGCTGAAGGAAAGAGGGATGGGGACAACCTGCACACCCATGCTTCCAGGCCTCATTTCTTCTACGAGCTATTCTGTGATGCCTCTCAGCAACCCTGAGTCAATTCCTCACCCTCTAGTTCTCCCGAGCTAGCATGGCTTCTC
>NW_006974901.1:0-758 GCF_000164805.1 Carlito syrichta | reverse complement strand
AAGAGGAACTCTCACAACCAAACAAATACGTGGAAATTAAACAACTGCTTCTGAATGGTCTTGAGTCAACAATAAAACCAAACTGTAAATTTTAAAAGTGTCTTAAAATGAATGTCAACAACAGCCCAAGTTATCAAAACCTCTGCAACCGACAATTAACTGGATTACAGGACCTTGTATAATGTTTAAGGCCTATCCCTGGAAAAACTGAAAAGTGGAAAACCTAACATTGCCCTACTTAGATAAAGAAAAATATGAGCCACTCAAACCCACAGTTAGCAGAAGGAAGAAATAACAAAGATTTGTGCAGAAAGAAACAAATTGAAACAAACAAAAAACCAAAGAATCAATAAACCACAAAAGTGGCTTTTCAAAAAGATAAACAATATTGATTGAACACTGGCTAGATTAACTAAGACAAGAAGAAAGACGATTTCAATAAGCTTGGTCAGATATGGAAATAGAGACATTACATGTGAGATTATTATGAATACCTCTATGAAAACAAGCTAGACAATCTAGGGGAAATGGATGAATTATCGGGAGTTTCCAGAACACCAACCTTGAATCAGGAAGAAATGGAATCCCTGACAGACCAACAATGAATAGTGAGCTTGAATCAGTAATTAAAAGTCTCTCAACAAATGGGTCCATGATCAGACAGATTCACAGCCGAATTCTACCTCACTTTTAAGGAAGAACTGGTACCAATCCAACTAAGAATATTTCACGAGATTGAAAAGGAAGGAGTTCTCCAT
>NW_006974900.1:0-729 GCF_000164805.1 Carlito syrichta | reverse complement strand
GGGACCTTTCACTGATAGGACGTCTGCCATATCGCCCAAGCTGATCTCCAACTCCTGATCACAGGCAATCTCCCACCTCAGGCTCCAAGGGTGCTGGGCTGATGGCCATGAGCCATGGTCTCACATGTCCTGTCACTGGGTCTCACATCCTGGACTCACATGTCCTGTCACTGGGGATGACACAAGGGAATGCCCAGGGATGGAATCCACTGAATTCCGTGTCACCACCCATGACTCCATTGTTTGTTTTCTGGGGCAGAATGGGGTCTCACTACATGTCCCAGGCTGGTCCCAATCTCCATAGCTCCAGCTGTACCCCACCTTAGCCTCCCAAAGCCACATCCCGATTGTCTGCCAGTCAAGGGTCTTTTGGGAACTCTAGACCGAAGCTGGGGCTTCCTTGCCAAATGATCTCTGTCTGTTCATGATTATCCAAACACCATACACAAATGGATGTTATTTTTCTTTTTCCTTTTTTTCTTTGAGTCGGAGTCTCTGGTGAGCCTTTCCCTGGCCTTCCAAGGAGCCGGAACGCCAGGCACATGCCACTATGCATGGCTCATTTGGGATGGAGGGTAGAGATGAGGTCTCATCGAGGTGCCTGGTCAAGTCTCAGAGTGCAGACTCTCGCCGGCCACTGGCCTAGGCCTCCCAAAGTGCTGGGATGAGGAGACTGAGCCCACAGACGCGATCTTGGTCATTCATAGAAAATGAATCAGAAGGCCTGGG
>NW_006974899.1:0-3321 GCF_000164805.1 Carlito syrichta | reverse complement strand
GAAAGTGAAGGGTAGATGCCTCTTGGTAGTGCCATGAGCCAAGCTCAGAGGCACTGGTGCTGAGCAGAGTCAAGGCCAAAACAGGACTAAAGTGCCGGGGTCATTCGTGCTGGTCAGCCCCTCGAAGCCAGCACTGGGATCCAGGCCTCTCTGTGTCCTGGTGACAATGCAGGACCACTGTTTTACCGGCAGAGACAAGTAAGTTTCCCAGGATGAAAGCAGCTTCATACACCCTAGCATGTTGAGTAGACTGCAGAAATGGCTGAGACTTCCCACTCTTCTGCATATCGGTTTTCTTTTCTTTTTTTCTTTTTTTGATTTTTAATTTTGAAGATGTGGGGTACAACTCAGGCTTCGGCATTCAAATGTTCATTATGCAGGGACCCTTGCTGATGAGGTGTGCGCCTCTCTCCCTTGGCAGTTTCCCACTACCACCAATCCTGCACCCACCCCAACCATGGCAGTTTCCCACTACTGCCAATCCCTTTGTTACAGTTTCATGATAATTGTTCTAGGCCCACTTATGAGAACATGTGGTTCTCAGTTCTTTTGTTTCTGTGATAAATCACTCAGTATTATAGACTCGAAGATGCTCAGCCTCACTCGTCATCAAAGAAATGCAAATTAAAACCACATTGAGATACCACCTAACTCCATTCAGAATGACCATCACCAATAACTCAAACAATAACAGATGCTGGAGAGGATACAGCACAAAGGGAACACTTCTACCCTGTTGGTGGGAGTGCAAACTAGTACAACCTCTGGAAAACAGTTTGGCAAGTCCTAAAAAGATCTAAAAATCGACCTTTCATACAACCTCGCAATCCCTCTACTGGAAATATACCCAGAAGAACTCAAATCATTCAACAAAAAAGATTCCTTGAGTCCCAGCTCCGCTCTGTCCCGGCACAAGACTTTTTGCCCTCTGTTCCCGGGTCCCTCAGGTGACCACCCCAGTGGGCACACGCCCACGTGGCGTTCCTGTCCTGTGCTCCCTCCCTCTGCCTTTCATTCCCAGCTGCCAAAGTCTTGGAAGCTTTGAAACTCAGCAAAGGAGGGAAATCCATTGAGAAAAGTCTGTAAAGGTAATCTTGGTTCACCACAGCCTCAACTTCCTGGGATCAGATGATCCTCCTGCCTCAGCCTGCTGAGTAACTGGGACTACAGACACGCACCACCATGTCTGGGTATCCCGGGACTACCTGCTTGCCTAGCTCTGTGCATCCTGCCACTGAGGAATCCGAAGAGGTAGCAGTAGTCTGAAAGAAAGAGTTTGATGACCCCTGATCTAAAGAATTAAAAACTAAGTTGAGGAGAAGCAAGATGGCGACAGCATAGGTGAACTGGTGAGATTCTCTGAATGGACTACATACTGCTGAATAGACAGACTGTACAGCAGAGGGAAAAGTGAACAAAGCCAGAAGACCCTCATAAGGAAGAACAGGTCATTGCAGAAGAGAAATAAAAGCAACCCCACCTTCCCTCAAAAACAGAACTGAAAAAGGGGAGGGAAAGGGGGAGAGGGAGAAAAATCTACAGAGATGAAGAAAAACCAAAAGAAGAGTATGGGTCTCTCCCAGATGCCTGGGAGAGCAGACACTGAGAAATCTGACTTTGGAATGCAAACAATGAAAAGCCCCCAGAATGAAGGGTCTCAAACTGCAAATGTAGATGTCAAAACAATAATGAAGAGATTAAAAAGAATTGAGGAGACACAAGAAGAAACTAGGAAGGAGATGATATCTGAGATAACAGTAATAAAGAAAACTGTGAATGAAATAAATAACAAACTGATAAGCATGGAAAGCAGAATTACCCAAGAAGAAGAAAGAATCTCAGAGCTTGAGGACCAAAATATAAAAATAACCCAAACTCTTAAAAACACAGAAAATAAGCTCAAAAACACAGAACAAAACCTTCAAGAGATGAGTGACTACCGCAAGAGGCCTAACCTAAGAATAATCGGACTCCCTGAGGCAGAAAGAGAAACAGAGACCACATTGGAACAAACTTTCCATGAGATCATTCAAGAAAACTTCCCTTATCTAATCAGTGATGCAAAAATTCAAACACAAGAGATTCAGAGAACCCCTGCAAGACAACAAATGAGAAGACCAACTACTAGACACATAATAATTCACCTAAATAAAGTAGGCATAAAAGAAAAAATCCTAAAGGCAGCAAGAGAAAAAGGCCAGATCACCTACCATGGAAGACCAATCAGAATAGCAGCAGATTTATCTGCAGCAACCCTGCAGGCTAGGAGAGCTTAGAGCCCTATCTTCAAAGTCCTAAAAGATAAACAATTTCAACCAAGAATAACCTACCCAGCCATGCTAAGCTTCATCAGTGAGGGAGAATCAAAATCTTTCCCAGATATCCAATCCCTAAGAACTTATGCTGCCACCAGACCATCTCTACATGAAACACTTAAGAAAGTACAAAACACAGAAGAAAAGGAAAAAAGAACAACATTCTTCACAAGAGTACAGGGAAAAGAATAAAATATACACGAACCAACCCCAAAACCAAAAGAAAGACAAAAAAAAAAAAAAGAAAGAAAAAAGAAAAAACCAAGTGGAAGAACAACAACTCAATAAGAACTCCATGATAGGGACGAACTCTCACATTTCAATAATTAGTCTGAATGTGAATGGACAAAACGCACCACTGAAAAGACATAGAATGACAAAATGGATAATATATCACCGGGCAACAATATACTGCCTTCAAGAGACCCATCTCACTAGAAAGGACATACACAGACTCAAAATAAGAGGATGGGAAACAAATTTTCAGGTGAATGGAACACAAAAGAAAGGAGGAGTCACGATCCTAATTTCAGACAAAATACCATTTAAGCTATCAAAAATTAAAAAAGATACAGAGGGCCACTACATAATGATAAAAGGTTCACTCCATCAACAAGAAATATCTATCCTAAACATATATGCAACCAATATAGGTGCGCCAACATTCATAAAGCAACTTCTAGGAAAACTAAAGAAAGACATTGACTCTAACACCATCATAACTGGGGACTTTAATACACCACTCACAACCCTAGACAGATCATCAGGACAAAAAATCAGCAAGGAGATCCAGAACCTCATTGAGACTCTGGACCAAATGGACTTAATTGATACCTACAGAACACTCCATCCAAAGACCACAGAATACACATTCTACTCATCACCACATGGAACATATTCTAAGATCGACCACATAATTGGACACAAATCAAGCATAAGCAAATTTAAAAGGACTGAAATTCTACCATGCACCTTCTCGGACCACAGTGGAATAAAAATAAACATT
>NW_006974898.1:0-578 GCF_000164805.1 Carlito syrichta | reverse complement strand
CAGAGGGCCAAGCTCCCCCACTTTTTGGCTGCTTCCTCTACAAGGGCCACTCTGGGCATCCAGTTTCTGTTGGGACGCGAGATTGTGGCTTATTCTGAGACATAGAATGAGATACATCATAGTCCTTAAACCAGGTTGGAGGAGGTGGTGGTAAAATTGAGAAAGAGGATTGGAGATGGACTTGGGTTTGGGCCTGAGCTGCAGGCAAGTGATGAAATTTGGGCCTAAATGGAATCAAGGGCTTGTATTGGGCTCCGGATGGGACAGTGACTGGGCCTGGGAAAGCAGTGGGGATATCATAGCCTGCACTTGAACTGGGCAGGAATGTGAGATTCCATTGAATAAGAAGAAAGGAGGCTGTAATGTGGAAGAACTCTCTGAGACCCAGGCAGTAGCCACCAGGGATTTGCTGGGCAGGGAGGGAAGACCCCAGAAAAGCTGGCCATATTTCTTCTGAAAATGGTGCCCGAAGATCTTGGGATCCGAGTACTTTGGGGACCAGGCAGCTGTTCTGGTTTGTCTTCCATGAGCCAGAAAGGTTGGGGGTTTGTGGTGTCCTGCTCAGTGCCCAGCAACTT
>NW_006974897.1:0-794 GCF_000164805.1 Carlito syrichta | reverse complement strand
GAAAGAGAATCTTTCCTTTCAAATACTCAGAACACTAAACAACTAGGCCTTCATCAGTATACAGGTTCACGTGGTGTTCCTACATTGCCTGGAGTTCCCGCTTTCACTTCTATTCAAGCATCCTTCCTGTACGTCACAGCAGGGGCTTCCTACAAAGGGGGAAACAAAACCAGCAGCTGCAATAATGAAAGTGAGAAAGCGTATTTTCCCTCCTTCCTCTATGGGTGATGAAGTGTGTGTGTGTGTGTGTGTGTGTGTGTGTGTGTGTGTGTGTGTGTGTGTGTGTGTGTTTGTCTGTCCAGGTTGTACTCTGTCGCCCAGGCTGGAGTGCTGTGGCACAATCACAGCTCACCGCAGCCTCTACTTCTGAACTCAGGTGATCCTTCTGCCTCAGTCTCCCAAGTAGCAGGGGTCACAGGCATGTTTCATCATACCCAGCTAACTTTTTGATTTATTGTAGAGATGAGGTCTTGCCATGTTTCCCAGGCTGGTCTCAAACTCCTGGGCTCAATCAATCCACCTTGGCCTCCCAAAGTGTTGGGATTGCAAGTATGAGCCACCATGCCCAGCAAAGTCAGTGTCTTATTTGAATGATATCCTAGTCTTTAGCTTTTCAATTTAACATCCTAATGCTGACACTCTCTGAGATTCTGTCCAGGTGTAGCACCTAGTGATTCTCTGAAATCTCCTCATGTGACCAACCATTTCATTTTATAGATGAAGAAACTGAGGGCTCCACATGCTGATCATTAGCCCAAGTTCAGAAAGCCTGTTGTCGGCAGATGGGACAGGGC
>NW_006974896.1:0-3867 GCF_000164805.1 Carlito syrichta | reverse complement strand
GAATAGCAAGGAAACCAACTGGGAAGTTTTACATAACATGCCTCACTTTCTTAGGACCATTTAGAGAAAAATTAGGAGTTGATGGTATAGGTTGGAAGAAGTCTTAGTGTTTTCCAGCCAGGCCATTGTGTTTGAGGCTATAGTGAGCTGAGATCAGGACACTGCACTCCTGGGCAACAGAGTAAGGACCCAACTCGAAACAAGCAAACAAAAAAAGTATCTTGAATCTCACGATGGCCCGTCATAAGAAATCCCTTATTCTGGGGAAAACGGAAGCATTTTGATGGATGTCAAGTTCCTAATTCAACGGCCATGTGAGCACAGGTGATTCCTTGCAGGTCTCCTAGGTTCTGGCTGAAATTCCTTGCAGGTCTCCTAGGTTCTGGCTCCTAGGTTCTCAACTGCAAATAAAACAGGTGTCACTTGCACCAGTACCAGGCATTGAGGAGTGTCTGTTAGAAGTAGTGCCCTGGGCCAGGCCGAGAGGAGGGCGTGTGCCAGCTCACTCCAACCTCCCTGGGGTACAGGGGGAGGAGGCTAAGACCCTCATTTGAGGAGTGAGAGGATTAAGGGGTTTTCGGAGAAGCACACTTGGTAAGTCTAGGTTTCTCCAGTGGCTGGGGCAGGGGAAACATCTGAGAAAGTGTCGTGTCTCCTGACTAGCTGGGCAGCATAAGAGGGTGGCGAGTGGCACAGCGACAGGTAACAGGATGAGAGGTCTGCACCCAACAGAATCTGTCAGAGCACAGACAGCTCACCCAGGCCAGTGATATCAGCAAAATCGTCGGCAAAGTGAAACAGAAGCACAGTTCTCCTGCCACTCAGGATGCTGGCTCCCGCCTGTCCTCTCAAGCTCCAGGAGGTATGGATTCACAGCAGCCAGTCCTTCTGCTTGGGTACCAGGAGACACCACTACAAATACTCAGCTGTGAGGTGGTGAGAACCAAAGGAATGTCAACCATCTTATTTAAGGTGCTTTCAAGTAAGTGCAGAGCAGGAAGCCAATGTGAAGCCATCTGCAGAAAGGTCCCAAACAGGGTTTGGAAAAGGAATGGATAGAGACCAACACCCAGACAAATCTGAGTAAAAAAATCTATATATCATGAATAAAGAAAGAATCCCTTAAGATCCAGTGAAAGAAAACAGGTTACTTACGAAGAAATAAATGTTAGGTGAGCCCTAGATTTCTCGTTCATCAATACTAAAAACCAAAGGAAGATGGAATTTTCAGGAAAAAAACTCTTGGGAATCAGGCAAGTCATTCATTTAGCAAATATTCATTATGTTCCTTAAGCCACACCAGACATTGTCAAAACGTTGAGATTTACAGATGAAGGATATTATCAGATTTCAAGGATTTAGAAATACACTACCAATATATCCTTCCTGAAGTGACATTACTCAAAAAGGTAGGCAGGTTAGCCATGAGGTCATTCAAGATAAAGAACCCAGCAACAGTGGTATCATAGCAGAGGACTGGTACTGGATGCTGCATATCACCCTGGGTGACAGGAAGCATGTCACACTAAAAATACTTTAAAAGATAGATACACGTACATCTTATAGACACGACTGTGTCTGAAATACCTCAGGTTAAAAAGTGTGAGGGCAAGTTGTGAGAACATACAGTCATGCTACTTTGTTTCTTTGACATGGAAGGAAATTAATCGAGATTATTTTATTTTTTGATGTTGATAGAGAAAATAGGCTAAAGAATGTTTTTTATAAAGCCAGTAAGACTTAAATTACTAAAAAATTCAAATACAGTATAGTACATGGAGGTTAAGAAATAGAAGACAAGCCGGGCTCGGTGGCTCAGCCTGTAATCCCACGCCTTTGGGAGGCTGAGGGGAGTGGATTGCCTGCGCCCGCGGGTTCGAGACCTGCCTGGGCAGCGAGACCTCATCTCCACAATAAATCAAAAAATCAGCTGGGCATGGTAGCACACGCCTGTAATTCTGGCTACTCGGAAGGCTGAGACAGAAGGATCGCTAGAGCCCAGCAGGTGAGGCTGCGGTGGCCGGGAGTGGCCACTGCACTTCAGTCTGGGTGACCGAGTGAGACTCCAACTCAAAAAAAAGAAAAAAAAGAAATAGAAGACAGAAAAAGACTTACAAATCAGCAAGCCTAAAACAAAATGACAGAAAGAACAAGAACACCAGTTATCATAACAGTTGAGTTAAATATTTCTTGGAAGAAAAAGCCTCAGAATGAATCAAATAGCACAATCCAACCTTTTACAAGAGAGAGACAAAAAATAAATAAATAAATAAAGTGACAAACAAATATATATAATATCAGAAACAATACAATTAATAAGAATATTGTACTATATTTCTCAGTAGTAACATTTCTCATAACTAAATACTGTGAAACAGAAATGCTTTTATATAAAGTTTACATTTAGTGTGGTGGTGTTCTCTTTTGTTCTTTTCTTGAAAAGTTGTTAGTAAGCTTATTGTGTATCTAATGATCTGTGCTAATATTTAAGGAAATGTGTAATATCTACTTGAATGCAAGTACCACAGGGCAGAGATTTCCCCGTTTTGCTCTTTGTTATGCTATGCTCTCAGTACGTTCACAGCACCTGGGATATAGTAGGCAGTCCATAAATAATGAATATTTACAGAAAAGTTACTATTTTTAATTCAATTAAATTTGTAAATGACAAAAGTTATCATCTATTATGCCAATATTTAGTAAATGCCACGGGCAAAAATTGCAGAAGTCACTGTCTTTGACTACAAAACTTAAAACTATATATTATTAAAACAAATTTTAAAAACCGTTACTGGGCTCGGTGACTCAGTCTGTAATCCTGTGCCTTTGGGAGGTTGAGGTGAGTGGATTGCCTGAGCCCGCAGGTTCGAGACCCGCCTGGGCAGCGAGACCTCATCTCTACAATAAATAAAAAAATCAGCCTGGTGTGGTAGCGCATGCCTATAATTCTGGCTACTTGGAAGGCTGAGGCGGAAGGATCGCTGGAGCCCAGCAGGTTGAGGCTGCGGTGGCCGGGAGCAGCCACTGCACACCTGTCTGGGCGACAGAATGAGACTCCAACTCAAAAAAAAAAAAAACCAAAAAAACCAAAACTGAACTCCTTGATAACTAAAATAGTGATCATAAAAATCACTCTTGGTCAAAGGAAAGACAAAGTTTTTAATTTTAGAATACCTAGAAAAAATTAAGAAGAACATTAACATAATATCACTTCTGGAAGTATACCTAAACCAGGTTCAAAGCAAATTCATTGCCTTAAATTATATTGTTATTAAATATTACTAAAAAGTAAAAGAAATAAATAGCTAGATAATTCAAAACGTAGGTTTGCTTCATTCTCCTTTTAAGGAAAGAACATAATCCTTAATGAAGTAAAAGTAAATATATTAGAAAACAGAATTATTAATAGATGATAAAAATATAAAATATACTAAAATGTTAAAAAATCAATGAAATAGATAATTTTATAGCAAAAGAGAGCAAACTACCCAAATTAAGTAAAGAAGAAAACACCACTTTTTCAAAGATCTGTATCTTTGGGAAAAGTTGAAAAACATGTCAAAGAATTACCCACAAAAGCATCACGTTAGATGTTTTTATAGACAAGTTATTTTAAATCTTTACAAAGAGGTAATTCCTATATTATAGAAATTGTTACAAAGCATAAAAATAGATGAAAAGTTACTCAGATCATTTTACAAAAGTAATATAACCCTTCTGTTTGAAACAGCTAAAGTTGGGGGGGAACTCCAACAAAAACAAGATATTATTTCCACTTACAACTAAGATACAAAAATCACAAATAATATGCTAGCTATCCATGCCCAGGTCTACCTTGAAAAAAGAAAGCAGACAGCATGTGAGCGT
>NW_006974895.1:0-736 GCF_000164805.1 Carlito syrichta | reverse complement strand
TCATTTGGAGAATTTTTTTTAGTTTTTGAGTTGGAGTCTCACTCAGTCGCCACGACTAGGAGTGTAGTGGCCGCTCTCGGTCACTGCAGCCTCGATCTGCTGGGCTCCAGCGATCCTTTGGCCTCAGGCTTCCAAGTAGCTGGAACTACAGGCGTGCGCTACCATGCCCAGCTAATTTTTGATTTATTGTAGAGATGAGGTCTTGCCAAGTTGCCCAGGTGGGTCTCGAACACGCAGGCTCAGGCAATCCACTCAACTCAGCCTCCCAAAGCATGAGATTATAGGCTGAACCACCGAGCCCAGCTTGGAGATTTTTTTAACATGCTCTGGAGAATGAGATGTATAAGGGAGTACAAAAGAATCTCTGAAATTATTTTTTGGAGGGTGGGCACCTTGTAGTACAGGCTATCCTCGCTAGGTAAGTGCTCTAGGAACACATTGGCATCAGTGTACCAGCTAGCATTGCTGTGAGAGGCTGAATTTGGCTTTTGTGAGTGTGAGTGTTTTTTTTTGGTGGGGGGAATTTCTTCAACACATTTACCCATCTCCTGATGGGTGATTTATGAGTACACCTTCCTGCACTGCACTGAGTGTTCAGCAGTTTTGTTTTGTTTTTTACCCAAAATGACCTTATTCCAATCCTCTCTATTCACCCAATCTTGCCCTGAGTGATTTTTTTTTGTTTCCCCCAAAGAAAAAGTTCTCAAAAGGAAACGTTTTGCCAATTTGGAAGAGG
>NW_006974894.1:0-753 GCF_000164805.1 Carlito syrichta | reverse complement strand
GGAGCTGGAAAGCCAGGCACGTGCCACTATGCATGGCTCATTTGGGATGGAGGGTAGAGATGAGGTCTCATCGAGGTGCCCGGTCAAGTCTCAGAGTGCAGACTCTCGCCGGCCACTGGCCTAGGCCTCCCAAAGTGCTGGGATGAGGAGACTGAGCCCACAAACGCGATCTTGATCATTCATAGAAAACGAATCAGAAGGCCTGGCATGATGGCACACACCTGGAATCCCCGTGCTCTGGAAGGCTGAGGCAGAAATTTGGCTGGAGCCCAGGAGTTCAAGGCCAGCCTGGGCCACACAGGGAGACACTGTCTCCGCACCCATACGAACAGGGGGTCTGGGAACAATGTACCTGTCATCCCGGCCACTCCAGAGCCAGAAGGGGGAGGATTGTCAGAGCTCACAATTTCAAGGCTGGTGGTGAATAACGATCGTGACTCCAAGCCCCAGCCTGGGCCACAGAGCCAGACCCTGTCTCCCAAAACATCAGAATCATACACAGATTCTCAACTGCGTGTGGTGTGTTCATAGGGCGACTGGCTTTAGAGCCAGGAAAAATGGGTTTGTCCCCAGGTGAGGGATATAACCCGGGTATTTCTTTGCGGAAATTCCTCATTGCCGAGTCAGAGCTTTGGACTGCTTGGGGCAAATTTCTAACCACGGAAAGGAGAGATGGCAGGAACCCGGCCAGAAAACCTCGGGAACTCACACTCCAGAGCAAAGGCAGCTATTGAGGGGGTTGGGGCTGGAAGG
>NW_006974893.1:0-738 GCF_000164805.1 Carlito syrichta | reverse complement strand
CCTTATAAAGAAGTCATGTATATTTTTGATAGAGAAACTGTGGAAAACAGATTTCTTCTCTTTTATTTCCAAGAGGCCATATAGTTTCCTGTATATGAGGATTGCTGTTACCAACATTCATGCCTCTAATCCCTGATGCTTCTTTAGCCGTCAGCATGATGATCTGAAGATTTTCAGGACTCAGGACTCGTATAACCCAGATTCCTTATTTTTAACAACTGCTGTGCATTTACCTGTATATGAGTATTCCTGTTCACAGATACATGCGTCGAAAGCTTGATTCTTGTTTAGATCTTAGGAAGACACCGTATAATTTTTTGGAGATTGAAAAAGCATGTCACCCACATTCCTTATTCTTTCTTAGGAAAAGTCAGTGCATTTGCCTGTAAAATGAGGATTTCATTTTCCTAGTTCATGTGAAAAACCGAAATTCGTGTTTAGCCCTTAGCCCGAACCCCTGAAGTTTTATTGGGATAGAGGACACGTATAAACCAGATTCCTTATTCTCCTTTAGCAATAGACAGTGCAGTTTCCTGTATATGAGGTCTCCCATTATCCAGATTACTACTCCCAAACTTTAATGGTGGTTATCTCTTAGCAAGATGGTCTGTAGCTTTTTTGAATGAAGACCTCGTGTAAACAAGATTGCTTATTATTCCGTATCAACAGGTCGTGCAATGTTCTGTATATGAGGACTCCCATTACTGAAATTCCTGCTTCATTCTCACCAAGACACCA
>NW_006974892.1:0-857 GCF_000164805.1 Carlito syrichta | reverse complement strand
TAGCTGAATTAACGAGTTGGTTCATGAATTAACTGTTTTAACTAGTTGGTAAAGGAGAAAAATGGCTGACTTATATAGTTGGTTAATGAGTTAGCTAGGTGACTTAACTTGTCTGACGAATCAGCCGACTAGTTACCTGGGTTAACACGTTGGCTGCCTTCTCAGCCGCACTGTTAGCTGGCTTAAAAAGTTGGCCGACTAATTGGCCGACTATTTAGCTTGGGTAACTTGTTGGCTGAGGAGTTGGCCACATAGTTAGCTTGGTTAAGTAGTTGGCTGGCTAGTTTGCTGGCCTTATTATTCGGCTGACTAGTTGGCCGGATAGTTAACTGACCCAACTAGTCAGCCGAATATTTAGCTTACCTAGTTGGCCTATTGGTTAGCTGACTTAACTAGTTGCCAGCTAGTAAGCCAACTGGTTAGCTGACTTAACTAGTCAGCCGGTGTGGCATCCGACAGGTGAGCTGACTTAACTAGTTGGCCAGTGAGTGAGCCAACTGGTCAGCTGAATTAAGTATTTGGCCGGCAAGTGAGCCGACTCATGCACTGCCATAACTATTCGGCTGGCGAGTGAGCTGACTGGTGAGCTGACTTAACTAGTTTGCTGGCGAGCAAGCTGAATACTTAGCTGACTTGTTGACCTGTGAGTGAGCTGACAAGTTAGATGACCTGTTGGCTGACCAGCACACCGAGTAGTTTGCTTACCTGTTAGCAGATGAGTGAGCCAATCTGAATGAAAGCAGTTAGCTGTCTAGCCAGATGACTTAACTAGCAAGCTACCTACCTAGCCAGCTGGCTAGTCAGCTGACTTAATAAGGTAACTTAATTAGCTAGCCAGCTTGCTAGACAGCTGACAT
>NW_006974891.1:0-749 GCF_000164805.1 Carlito syrichta | reverse complement strand
CCAGGCATGGTGGCTCATACTTGTAATTCCCAGCACTTTGGTAGGGCAAGGCAGGAGAATTTCTGAGGTTCAGGAGTTTAAGACCATCCTAGGCAACATAATGAGAACTCTTCTCTACAGATAAATAAAAATAAATTAGCTGGATGTGGTGGCACATGCCTGTAGTCCCAGTTATTTGGGAGGCTGTGGCAGGAGTATTGTTTGAACTAGGAAGTTTGGGGCTGTGGTGAATCATGATCATGCCACTGCACTCCAGCCTGGGTGACAGAGTGAGACCTCAACTCAAACAATACCACTCATTGGCATATATATATATATATATATATATATATATATTATATACTCACCACTCATTGGCATATATATATTATATTATATATTATATATTATATATATATATGCCAATGAGTGGTGAGTAAATGAAAAACATATGTGAGATCTAACTGTTTTATGTTCTTGGTTACTTCTTACTTAGAAAGACTACCTCAGCCATAGTCTCAATTTTAGCCACAATTAGTCCTGATTATCGGGAATTGAGAGAATCCACTTGGGCAATCATCTCTGTTGCCAAGATTTTCATCATCTGTATATCACCCAGCAATGATTTTTCAGTGAGTAATATGGTGCTCACTTGAAAGAGGTTTGTCTTTAAAATAAAGTCATTTCTTTTTCAGTGATATGACAGAGCACTGGGGACCCTCCATGTGGGATAATTAATCATTCTGCTTTGTCATTGGGTTTGAACCCTA
>NW_006974890.1:0-738 GCF_000164805.1 Carlito syrichta | reverse complement strand
GATTGGGAAAAAGTATTTGCCAACTATAGGTCTGACAAAGGCTTTAACATCCTGGATCTACAAGGAACTGAAACGTACTGAAAAGAAGAAAACAAAACATCCCCATTATAAAATGGGCAAAAGACATGAACAGACACTTCACAAAAGAAGACATTCGAGCAGCCAACAAACACAAGAAGAAATGCTCAAACCTCACTAATCATCAGGGAGATGCAAATCAAAACCACACTGAGATACCACCTAACTCCAGTCAGAATGGCAATTATCAACAACTCAAAAAATAACAGCTGCTGGAGAGGGTGTGGTGAAAAGGGAACACTTCTACACTGTTGGTGGGAGTGTAAACTAGTGCAACCTCTGTGGAAAGCAGTGTGGCGATTCCTAAAAGCTCTAAAAATCGACCTTCCATATGACCCCGCAATCCCCTTCCTGGGAATATACCCTGAAGACCTCAAATCATTCTATAAAAAAGATACCTGCACACGTATGTTTATCGCAGCATTGTTCACAATAGCAAGAACCTGGAAGCAACCATGCTGCCCATCAAAAGAGGACTGGATTTTAAAAATGTGGTACATATACACGATGGAATACTACACAACCATAAAAAAGAACAAAATCATGAATTTCGCAGCAACCTGGATGGAACTAGAGTCTATAATACTGAGTGACCTCTCACAGAAACAAAGATCAGAATATCACATGTTCTCACTCATATAATGAACCTTGAACATCCAG
>NW_006974889.1:0-734 GCF_000164805.1 Carlito syrichta | reverse complement strand
TACATGTGATGTGTTCATAGGGTGACTGCCTTTAGAGCCAGATATAATGGGATTGGGGGGAAGTAATATCCCCCAGTGAGGGATGTGTCACTGGCATTTGTTTATGGAAGGTCCCCATTGCTGAGGTGAAGATTCGACCTGCCTGGTGCACATTACTCACCTTAGAGAGGAGATCCAGCAGGAACTCGACCAGGGAGCCTTGAGAACTCCCACACCAAAGCAGGGGCAGACATTTGTGGTGTTTTGGCTGGAAAGTGCCGGACTTGGTGGACCCTCATATGTGGGTGGAGTGGTGGGGAAGGACTGAAGGCAGAAGTTTTGAAGGATAATGGATTTTTTTCTTTCTTTCTTTCTTCTTTCTTTCTTTCTTTCTTTCTTTCTTTCTTTCTTTCTTTCTTTCTTTCTTTCTTTCTTTCTTTCTTTCCTTTCCATACTGTGTTGTCCAAGAGTCTCTCAAACCATCCAACTCGGGCCATCCTCTTGGCCTGTGCCTCCCAAACTGCTGCAATCACAGGTTTTCCATTTGGTTGACATTCTGGTCTTCCTTCCTGGCCTTGAACTCTGGGCCAGAGGCAATACTCCCACCGAGGCCTGCCCTCAACCAAGTTTTTCTGGTTTTTACTTGGAGTAGAGGTGGGAGTTTGCTATAGTGTGCAGTCTGGTCTAGAACTCCAAGGCTCTGTAAATCTTCCCCTCTCGGCCTCCTCAAGTGCTAAGGAGACAGACGTGAGTTG
>NW_006974888.1:0-422 GCF_000164805.1 Carlito syrichta | reverse complement strand
CGGTGTGAGGAATCACCTTCAGGGATGGGAGAGGAAAACGCATTTAGTGGCCTGTCATTCATGAGAAATTTCAAAGGTGGCCACCGGGCATGTCCATCCAGTGCCTCTGGTCACGCGTCCCAGAAGGCCTGCCTCCACCCTCCACATTGGTGACCCACAGGAAAGACATGTGTGAGCTCATGGAGCCGACAGCCCATAGCTAGAGCGGCCATTGGGAACAGAATGATTAAGGCGGTCAAGCAATGCCACTGCCAGTCCACGTTCTGGTCACCCTGTCTTCCATTTTCTGGCGTGTGAAGGGGCCCTTCCTCTCCCAATCACACCATCAATCCCCACCTATGCAGACTTTTACCTGAGGATCCATGGACGTCTGTCGTGATGCATGTGGGAGGCATCTTTTTTGTTGCTGGAGTCTCCATGTG
>NW_006974887.1:0-592 GCF_000164805.1 Carlito syrichta | reverse complement strand
GCCTCCATCTCGCAAGGTGCAGGGATGACGGCCTGAAACTCCGGGCCCAAACCAACATCCTGCTATTTAGAGGCTGAATAATGTTCCATTTGTTTGTGCATTTCCAAATTGTCTTCTTTGATGAAAGATGTTTTGGCTTGTTTTTGAACAGTTAACTTTTGTGAATATCTTTGCAGTAAATATCAGTGTGCAAATAGCCCTTCCATTGGAATCTAAATGCAAGGATTTATTTGTCTTTTGTATACTTTTCAGTTTAACTGTCTGCCTTATGATAGCACAACTGTTTAAAAAATGTAGCATGTTTATGGAAATTCACGGTTAGACACAAGTTTTAGGGTTGCTTTTTTTGTATTTTGTATTTCTGGAAAAAATGACATGGGGAATTTGGCAAGGATTATGTCGAATCTCTAGATAACTTTAGTTAGTATGTGTATCTTCTCAGTCATCAGCCAACTCAGGATGTTTCTTCAGCAGTGCAACCTCTCACAATACCACCAGCTGAAACACACATGCTGATGGGTTTTGTTTTTTTTTTTTTGAGTTGGAGTCTCACTCTGTCGCCCAGACTAGAGTGCAGTGGCTGCTCCTGGCT
>NW_006974886.1:0-4403 GCF_000164805.1 Carlito syrichta | reverse complement strand
AAAGATTACCAGAGATTATTATGGACACCTATATGGAAACAAACTCCTAAATGAAATAGAGGACTTTCTGAAATCACACAACCATACCAGGTTGAAACAAGAAGACATTGAGACACTAAAAAGACCAAAAACAACCCAGGAAATTGACTCTGTCATACAAAAACTACCTACAAAAACAAAATCCCTGAACTGGATGATTTTCCAGCAGAATTATACAAAACATACAAGGAGGATATGATACCAGTCCTTTTGAAAATATTCCAGGCAATTGAAAAAGATGTAATTCTCCCCCAAATCATTTTAAGAATTTAACATCACACTGATACCCAAACCTAAATATCCAAAGAGAGAGAGAGAGAGAGAGAGAGAGAGAGAACGAACTACAGGCCAATATCTCTTAGGAACATAGATGCAAAAATCCTCAACAAAATTCTAGAAAATTGGATCCAAAAACACCTCTCAAAAATCATTCACCATGACCAAGTAGAATTCACCCCAGGATGCAGGGCAGGGTTGCCTCAACATTCGCAAGACCATAAATGTAATTAAACACAACAACAGATGTAAAAACAAGTACCACATGATTATATTATTAGATGCAGAAAAAGCTTTTGATAAAATCCAGCATCCCTTCTTGATAAAAACCTTCAAATACCTAGGTATAGAAGGAACATTCCTCAAAATAGGAGTGCCATCTATAATAAACTCACAGCTAACATATTGCTAAATGGACAAAATCTGGAACATTTCTGTTGAAAACTGCAACAAGACAAGGCTACCCATTCTCACCCCTCTTGTTCAACATCGTGTTGGAAGTCCTAGCTATGGAAATTAGACAAAAGAAGGATCTCAGAGGTATCCAAATAGGAAAAGAGGAAGTCACGCTATCCGTCTTTACTGATGATAGGATCCTATACATGGAGAATCCAAGGGAACCTGTCAAAAACCTGCTTGCACTAATAAAGGACTTTGGAATATCTCAGGGTACAAAATAAATGTGCAAAAGACAGTTGCATTTCTATACCAACAACATGGAGGCAGAGACCCAAATAAAAAGCATAATCCTGTTCACCATAGCCACACACAAAAATAGAGAAGTATCTCAGCATCTTCCTAACCAGAGAAGTGAAAGACCTTTACAATGAGAACTACAAAATGCTGCTCAAAGAAATCCAAGGAGACACAAACGAATGGAAAAATATTCCATGCTCATGAATAGGAAGAATCAACATTTTTAAGATGTTCACCTACCCAAGACAATCTACAGATTCAACGGAATACCCATTAAGTTACCAACATTATTCTTCTCAGATCTGGAAATGACAATACAGAAATTCATATGCAAACATAAATGATCACAAAATCCAAACAATCCTTAGCAAAAGAAACAAAGCAGGAAGTATCACACTTCCAGACTTCAAACTTTACTATAAGGCTACAGTAATCAAAACAATTGGTATTGGTATGACAACAGGCACAAAGACCAATGGAACAGGATAGAAATTCTGGAAGCAAAGCCTTAACCAACTCATCTTTGACAAAGCCTCCAACAACAACCATTGGGGAGAGGAGAATCTATTCAGTAAATGGTGCTGGGAAAACTGACTGACCATGTGCAGAAGATTGAAACGGGATCCCTACCTATCATCATACACAAAAATTAAATAGAAATGGATCAAAGATCTAAATGTAAAACCTCAAACTATAAGAATTTTAGAAAACGCAGGAGACACCCTTATGGAAATTGGAACTGGCTACCAATTCCTGATCAAAGCCCCAAGTATCCATGCCATAAGAGCAAGATGGACAAGTAAGACCTCATCAAACTGAAAAGCTTCTGAAAAGCAAAAATGAACAAACAAACAACAAAAAAAACCCATGAAGAGAACAGGGAGACAGGCCACAGAATGGGAAAAAATATTTGTCAACTGTATATCTGGCAAAAGTCTAACATCCAGGATCTATACGGAACTCAAACATGCTGAAAGGAAAAGACAAACAGCTCCATTACAAAATGGGCAAAAGACATGAATAGACACTTCTCAAAAGAAGATATACGTGCAGCCAACAGACACATGAAAAAGTACTCAGCTTCATTCATCATCAGAGAAATGCAAACTGAAAACCACATTGAAATACCACCTAACCCCAGCAAAAATGGCCATCATTAATAAAACAACAGATGCTTGCGAGGATGTGGAGAAAAAAGGAATGCTTCTACACTACTGGTGAGAATGCAAACTAGTGCAATCACTTTGGAAGACAGTGTGGTGAAAGAACTAGAAACTGACCTCCATATGGCCCAGCAATTCCCTTTGGGAATATACGTGGAGCAACTCAAATCACTCTACAAAAAAGATACTTGCACACGAATGTTTGTTGCAGCTCTATTCACAATAGCAAAAACATGGAACCAGCCATGCTGCCCATTGAAACTGGACTGAATAAATCTATCACAGAAATGAAGAACAGAGTACCATATGTTCTCACTCATAAGTGGACCTTGAACAATTATCATAATACTTAAGAAAGGGATTGGCAGCATTGGGAAACTTCCAGGGGGAAGGGGTGTGTGTTTGGCAGTTAAGGGAAACTTCTAGGGGAGGGAGGGGTACACTTCATCAACAAGGGTTCCTGTACAATGAATATTAATATATTAACTTTGAATTGTACCTCATATCTTTAAAATAAAATAATTTTATAAAAAGAAAAACAGTTTCATGGGTATTTCTCCTATTGCCATGTAACTTAAATTTTCTATTAGAATGTGAGAGCAAATTCAAGTGGAGCCAAAACAATTATATTTAACAAACAGTTAATTACACAAACCCAGAACATTTTTAAGGCTAAAACTTTTTAATATTTAAAACTATTTATATCTAGACCCTGATTGAGACTCCTCTCTAAATTTTTATGTATCAAAAAATCTGATTTTTAACAACCAATATTATGAAATCATCAAACTAGAAAATGCCTTGTTCATGTCACCATCTTGGAAGAAAGTTACAGGATGTCATTCAATTTTAAGATTGCTTATTATAATTAATAAGTCAGAAGACTAAGAAATAGTCTTCTGAAGAATTCAGAAAAGCAAAACATGAATTCTTCTACTCAAGGAATGTAAACCCAGATTGGGGAGGTGATGCAGCTTAAAAATTAGAGGAAAACTGTTTCCTAAAACACGTAAATGCTGATTAATCAAGAGATCAGTATGGATTGCCTTCATTCCAGAGAACTCCACAATGGAAGCAAGGAGGATAGGCAGAGCTGAGATTTTCAAAGAAGAGAAAAAGTCTTCAAAGAGGAAAAATGCAGACTTGAGCAAGAATTTGGCATGATAGGCGGCTGCAGGAAGAAGAGTTTAGGCAGACTACCTGGCCCCTGCTAAAACCAAGAGGAAGAATCAGGGATGGATGCCAGTGGGCTTAGAAGCCAGAAGAGAGGAGTGTGTAGACATGGGCCATGCATTACACCAATGGAAAGAGTATACTTTCTCTTATTCAAGGAATTACATATTATTGGCCTACAACATTTCACTTATGTGATGGAAAGATGAAGAGAATCTTCCCTGAGGATGTAAAATGAAATAAAAGAAAATAGGGTAGCAGCAAGATTTCATGGAAATCTAGATGGAAGGGTATGCCTACTATATGTACATAGTTGGGGTGCTTTACACATCTTTAAAAATTAAAGTTGAATGAAGAAGGAAACTGTTGAGGCAACCTCTTAAAATAGCTAGATTTGAGAAATGATAGGAGTGGTGGGGGTGAGGGTGTGGAAGAAAAGACAAATGCATGGGGGATAAGGAATTCAAACCTGTATAATATTTAAGGTCATAGCATGGTTCCTGCATCACTCTTCCATGGAAGCCTCAGCTCTTCTCTACTCCACAAGGAAGCAAATCCCTCAGCTCTCCACCCACAGATCACTTTGTTTTTTCTCTTTGAAAATCTTCATTTGTTGATTTCTGGGCTACAGTGATTTTTTCTCTTTTTCCTCTGTTCTCCTACCATCACTCTTGTGGTTTTGGAATTCACCATGGCCATCAGATTGCCCCCTTTCTATTTTACACCTTCCTACACATTATCTCTATCCATTCTTTGCCCAGCCTTCTTCATTCAAATGTCATCACTCAGAATTTTCCACCTCCAGGTACTCAGAACTTGCCCACTCAGAGCTCATTCTGCTCTCCTGTCAAATCTGCCCTACCTCCCAGCTAGTGAGTACTAGACCTTAATCTATGAGGTCTGATGGATTGGTTCACAAACTCATCTTAGAGAAAGTGCTACACATCACCTTGCTGAATATCACTTTAGTCACCTTTGAAGTACTCTTCTTGGGAAGCTAGGCTCTGACATCTGCACCTAGTCCACCCATCAAAGCAAATTTGGAACTCGTTTTCA
>NW_006974885.1:0-4384 GCF_000164805.1 Carlito syrichta | reverse complement strand
GAGCAGAGAAGACTCAGGTAGCTGGAGAAACCCACATGAAAGAGGTGAGGTAGCTGGAGAAACCCACATTGTAGAGATGAGGTCTTGCCAAGTTGCCCAGGCAGGTCTTGAACCCGCGGGCTCAGGCAATCTACTCACCTCAGCCTCCCAAAGCACTGGGATTACAGGCTGAGGTGGGGATTACATAGTAGGATTACATAGTGTTTGAAGTGGGACAGGTATGCACTGAATGGAAAGGGCCAAGGGGATATGGGCGGGCCCTTAGGAATGCCTGATGTTCTGCCATATGCAAGACCTCACTCTCCTTGTCTTACAACTGAAGGAAGAGGACTACAAGGCCTTAGAGCAAGGCAGAACCATAGCACCGAAGGTGCCTAGATCCTAAAATTATCCCTTGGAAGGCTGCTCACTGACTGGGACAATTAGCAAGAAATAAACAATTATGCTAAGTCAGAAAAATGTAGGGATTGCTTGTTATAGTGTTTAGCCCCTCCTGAGCAGTGTAGGGAGAAAGTGGATATTTAAACAGCCAGCCATATCCACTGCTTAAATCCTGGGATTGGTGGGTAACAGATAATGCCACTGAATTACTACCTTGCTCATAACAATCTGTGAAACACCAGGTAAAAGCCCTTGAAGCTACAAAGGAATGAAAGGCTAGCAGATATGAAAGAGTCACTGGTTTATAGGCAAGAAAAGTCCAAGCTCTGAAACGCAGAGGGTTCTTGGACTTTGCATTTTGGCTACATTGTTTCAGCTTTCTCTTTGTGGAGAGAACAGACTAGATTAGATCTTACAGGTGACTTGTCCCTTTGGTGACACAGACTCATCTAAGATTCCAGACTAAAACTCTCCAGGTGGCAGAGATCAGCCATGAATTTGTACCTGAGTTCCAAGCACAATGACAAAAGAAAGAACACACTCTCATCTTTTGACTCCTGTTCAAAGGGAAAGTCAGCTTTGTGGTTACTGCTCCTGCAGGGCCAATGTTGACAAGGAAGGAACAGTCAAATGGGACCGATTACACTTAGTGTGTACCTCATGCCATCACAAAGCCAGCCCTTTGATGAAGGGCATTAACATTTGTTGACTGCCCATCACTTGACAAACATGGTAATATAATTCCATTTCACCTCCTGACAACCTCAACAGGCATCACCTGCATTTTTCAGATGGGAAGATGGAGGTTTAGTAAAAATATATCCACTCAGCAAGGTCAAGAGCCACAAAGTGACTAAACCGTCAAGACACCCGAAACAATGCACATTTCACCACAACACTCTGGTTTCTCTTTCTCTAACTTTCCCCTATGGAATACACAAATGCAAAGAATAGAATGTATTGGGAATTTGTGAGGTCAGCAAACTTAAAAATCACATGCTTGATTTTCTAAATACTCATCTAATCGTTTTATTTATCTAAGTAATTATCAAATTGTTTATGTAAACTGTTATCTGAATATTTTCCTTCAAAAATGTGTGTGCTATGTACAGATTAGGCAACTAAAAATATTTTGTTCAAGCAATCAATGAATGTACTGCATGTGCTTTGATACACTTTTTGCATGCCAATTTTCTGGGGGTTTTTTGGTCCCCATTCTAATATACAGTTGGTAAGATTTAGCTTCCATAATATCTTTGTCTGAATGACAATGAAACTCCACATCTCAAACATCTTTCCCAGCAGCTGCCATTCTCAGAAACCTATCTCCTCCCATTTTGTTTTGCATTATCTTCTTTCTCATGGCATTCTTCTCCCTGGGGGAGACCACCCTACTTATCATTCTGATAAAAATAACCAACATTTTGTAAAACTCTGCAATTCACAAAGAAATTTCTTTCAATACTTTCATCTGATTTTCACAGTCATCCAGAGAGGAAGCCAAGACAAGTATTCTTCACTGCTGTTTAATTGAGGTTTAAAGGTGCTAGATAATTTTCTCAGGATCATGCAGCTGGCAGATGAATGAAGGTTAAAACCATGAATGAAGACTAAAACCATGGTGTTCTGTCTCCAGGTCCCAAGCTCTTTACAGCAAATGAGGATGCACCTTTCCCCTTCCCCCACTGACTTCTGAGGCCATCTTGCCAAGTGACCACAGCTCACCCATCCCCCAGAACCAGGACTGCCCCTTTGACTACCAACATCCACAGCAATGAGTAACAATTGGGCTCACAATGGAGAGCCATCTCTAACTTCCTTCTCTAGGCAACACAATTGTCATAGAGATGGGTGAAGAGATAAGTTGATAACCAGAGAAGCCTCTGTAGGGACAGAGGCTGTGCATACAGGAACTGAAGACCTTTCCCAGATATTCAGGATTCCCTCAAGGAGTTCACAGAAAAACTCTGGTGATAAACACTTTGGAATGAGTCATGTGGATGTTTGAGCCCAGCTCTGCTGCCTCTATCACCTTAGATTAATTTTAACCTTCCTAAACCTCCACAATTGTGAAGAAAAGATTAATGTCACAAGGTATTTTTTAGCATCAGCTGAGATGGGTAAATAAAGTCCTTAGGATAAGACATCAGTAATGAAAGATATCATCAATACTTGTAATTTGTGTAATAATATAGGGCCACTGCAATACTATATAATAAATATAAGAAAATTGTGTACCCCCAAAAAGCATAGAGTAAGGAAACAAAATAGTTGCTTAAGGGAGCTTTGCAAATATTTGCTACTTTTGGTATCACCACACAAGTATCTTTTATGGGTTGTTTCACCCTGCTTATGATTTTTTATAAATAATGAGGTAGGGAGCTTCACCCAGCATCATTCTTTGCACATGAGAGGAGCTAAAATGCACATAAACTACAAAGCAATGGCATTGGCCTTTTAGTCTAACTGTGATAGCAAACTGTGTTGAGGGAAATCTTGGATTTGTTCTCTAAGGAAGCCACACCAGGCAAATTCTCAGTGTGTGGCTGTTCCTAAGGCACCATTCAGAGAAAGGAATACAAACCTCAGTTGTGGTTTTGAAGGGCAAAGAGCTATGTGATCCTAGGGAAAAATAAATTTGGGATTCCAAACTAGCTGAGCATCCAGACCTGAATTCCTCTGGAGAAGCCTAAGTTCTGTTGAAATCTTAACTGTTTGAAAGACACTGACATTTTTACCAAATTTTACAACCAAAATTCTCAAAGAATTGAAGAATGAAGAACCAGAACACTTAGAAGAACTCTGTAGGAAAAATAAATTTTGTGCCAACGTTGAGTTTACTATGCATATTTTAGAGAGACGTAGACTTTGATAGTACGAGTAATTTTATATGTCAGCTTGACTGGGTGAAGGAATGCCCAGATAGCTGATAAACATTACTTCTGAGTGTGTCTGTGAGGGAGTTTCAGAAGAGATTCACATTCAAATAAGAAGACTGAGTAAAGAAAATCCTTCCTCACCAATATGGGCACACATCGTCCAATCTTTTGAGGGTCCAAACAGAACAAAAAGGCATAGAAAGTATGATCTCTCTCTCTCTCTCTCTCTCTCTCTCTCTCTCTCTCTCTCTCTCCTTCAGCTGGCACAGCTCTCACCTCTTCCTGTCTCTAACATCTGAAGTCATAATTGTTGGGCCTGTGGGACTTACATAATTGGCTCTTCTGGTTCTTAGGCTTTCAGACTTGGACTAAATTGCAACACTGACTTTCCTGGTTCTCCAGCTTGCAGATGACAATGGTTGGGGTTGGATTTCTCAGCCTTCATAATCATGTAGCCAATTTCCATAATAAATCTCTCTCTCTCTCTCTCTCTCTCTCTCTCTCTCTCTCTCTCTCTCTCTCTCTCTAAAGGGCCCTGACTAATACAGACAGCTAAAAAACAAACCAAAACACTGTATTGGAAAATTAGAAAATGTGCTACTTTGAGGAACTAAATTGCCCTTGCAAAAGTGTTCATTGTCTTAATTAAAATAATAGACATAATTTCTATTTATAGAAAAAAGATGTCTTGGATAAAAAGAATGGAGAATTCATTTATTATTCATATGCAGTACAAATCTATAGAGAGAGAATGCCTTCTCTCTTTGTATGAATCAGTTTTGCATTTCTATAAAGGAATACCTGTCTGGGTAATTTATAAAGAAAACAGGTTTATTAGCTCACTGTTCTGCATGACACTGCCATCTGCTTGGCTTCTGGTGAGGCCTCAGAAAAGTTTTTACTCATGATGAAAAGTGAGGGGAGATGGCATGTTGCATGGTGAGAGCAAAAGAGAGAGAAGCAAGAACTGGAAGGCAGGTGGTACCAGACTCTTTCAAACAACTAACTTTCACATGAACTAGTAGAACAAAAACTCACTCATTATCCTGAGAAGGACAAGCTATTCATGAGAAATCCACTCCATGGCCCAAGCAACTCTCACTAGACCCTACCTCCAACCTTGG
>NW_006974884.1:0-4977 GCF_000164805.1 Carlito syrichta | reverse complement strand
TTCGACAAAGCCCCCACCACCTACCACTGGGGAGAGGAGAACCTATTCAGTAAATGGTGCTGGGAAAACTGGCTGACCACATGCAGAAGATTGAAACAGGACCCTTATCTATCCCCATGCACAAAGGTTAACTCCAAATGGATCAGAGACCTAAATGTAAAACCTCAAACCATAACAACCTTAGAAAAGGAAGGAAATACTCTCATGGAAATTGGAACTGGCATCCAATTCCTGTACAAAACCCGAAACCCACAGGACATAAGAGAGAAGATAGACAAATGGGCCCTTATTAAACTGACAAGCTTCTGCAAAGCCAAAGAAACCATCAAGAGAGCAGGGAGACAACCTACAGACTGGGAAAAAAAGTATTTGCCAACTCTAGGTCTGACAAAGGCTTAACATCCTGGATCTACAAGGAACTGAAACGTACTGAAAAGAAGAAAACAAACAACACCAGTATAAAATGGGCAAAAGATATGAACAGACACTTCACAAAAGAAGACATCCGAGCAGCCAACAAACACATGACCCTTAACTGTACCCCACAAAACCATAATAAAAAATATTGATTAATAAAAAAAAAGATAATGACCATAATATCTTTGGCCAAACTTTTATGCATGTAGCAGAAGCTGTATCTACTTACCTGGAAAAAAAACCTATTTAATTCCAAAATAACTACTGATTTGAAAATAAGAATAACATTTTATTTCTCTTTTTCATTTTTATTACTCATTGATAATCCTTTTTAACATCAATCCTCAGAACTCCTTCCTGAATTTGCTATTATTTTCTTCTTCATCATCCATCTATCTTCAATTTTTTAATGTATGACTCTAGTCCAATGCATTGGACAAAATATGTGTAAGAATATTTTTTTAGATAAACAAAATATCTGCTAATTCATTCAGCAAACCTATACAGACATTAAAAACCCCTAAAATAGTTTCCACTTTTGTGAAGATTTTATTGTGTCAAAATAAAATATGTTGAGAAAACATACACTTGCCTTTGAACCACTCATTTATACTTTAAAATAAACTTGCATTTTAAACATAATTTTAATTAAGAATTACAATTTATGGTTTGGACCAGAGGTGTGCTGGCAAATGTTAACAACTGTTGAAGGAGTGGAGAATGCTGACTATAGCATTTGCCAAATGCTCTGTTGCAAATATTCCGACCATACCCACTTCAAACCTCCAACATGACTTCATAAATGTGGAGTTGAAAAAGAATGCTGACATTTGACTCTTGCAATAATCAATGAACCAATCTAAACAGGATTTTATGTACTTTAGATAGAATAACTAGGTCCCTCAAGATTGATACAGAGATAAAGAATAGAAATAAAAGTCTGCAGTTATAATTGCTTAATATTCTTTCAAATATTCCCAAGGCACCTAATGGGTTTGGACCAAATACTATTCTATTTCAGATATTTCACTTCAGAAAATATGACTACTCATTTAGTTTGTATTCTAGTGCAAAAAGGTGGAAAACAAACATGATGATTAATTATATTAAAGCATTGTAGAGACAGGATGACTTACTGTATAAAGGCATTAGAGGTGAAGCAGGAAAAATTGATTATTTTGAAAGTAGAGTCAAAAGGATTTCCTGATGAATGGGTTATAGGCTGTGAATGTAAAGTGTCAAGAAATCTCAAGGTTGTGTGACTGAACAATCAGAGAGATAAAGTTGTCACTAAATGCAGTGAAGAACCCTGCGAATGAAGCCTGTTTGGAGGTAGGGAGTCCTACATTTTAGTCTTAGGCATTTTATATTTGATAAATTAATGTATCAGACATCCAAGTGCAGCCATTCGGAAAGTAAATACATATGAGTGTGGAGTTTAGAAGCAAGGACTGGGCTGAAGAACTAAATGTGAGTGCTCTTTATGTATAAATAATATTTAAAACCATAGATCTGGATGACATCACATGGAGGGTGACAGTAAATAGATAAGATACCAAGGACTCAGTCCTGGGACACCCTGTGGTTCAAGTATTAGGATAAAAGAAGCAACCTGCCAGAAGACTAAGAATGTCTCATGAAACAGCAAGAAAACCAGGAAAAACAATGTGCCCAGAAAGTAAAGCATCACATAATGTCCAGTTAAATGAGGAACAGAGTTCTCAAGGTTTTTGGATTTAACAACAAGGACGTCATTATGTCTCTCTTAAGATCTGTTTTAGAACAGTAGTAGGGACAAAAGCCCAATAAGAGTGAATTTAAAGGAAAACACAACGAAGGAATGAGAGTTAGTAAATCTAGGCAAACTTAATCAAAAGATTTGCTGCAACAGAAATAAAGAATTTGGGCAGTAGCTGGACTGCAAGAAGTGGAGTCAAGATAATTTTTTTTTGAGAAAAGATAAAATAAAACAGCATGCTGATAGAAATGATCCATTAGAGATGGAAAAAATTGAAAATAAAGGGAAAAGTCAGGGAAACCACTAGAATGCTATCCTTTAGTGGATAAGAGAGAGTGCAACCTTTCTCACAGCAGAAGTCCCACTTAGTGTGAAGCATGGATAGTTTACTTAAGTGGGAAGAGAGATTGACAAGTGCTGCTTAACTTTTGTTCACTATTTGTGGTGATATGATTGTTATTGGTAAATGAGGTTGATAATAACTTACTTGTATTTTTGCTAGGATTAGAACCTGGTGCATACTAAATATTCCATAACTGTGTACCCTCATCACCATTTGTGCTCAGACTTACACTGAGTTCTGGTACATTTTTCTTTTCCATAACCATAATTTCAAATTATTATCAATTTTCTTCACTTTCTTTTGCATTTCCATATAGATGTTTACATTTCCTATTTTGGACCAACAGCCAGAATATAGTGCAAGACGTTTTAAACTGAAGTTAAAGGTTTAGCTTTTTTGTTACGGGAAATTCACTTTTGTGGGCAATATAATTAAATGCAGTCATTTTGGGTACTCAAATCAAAACATTTGATGAAATGAAATTATGAGTTATAATTTTGAATCTGTTATGTTATCAAAACATTTTAAACACATACTAGTTCAGAAGGTGATATTTCTATTTTATTTTATTTTTATGTTCTTATGTGGGTTGCAAAACACTAAGAAATCAAACATTCTGGCAACAATACTGTATTCTCTAGTCACAAAACTAACAACACTCAATTTTAAGACAATACAAAATTACTGAAGTTTTCAATAGTTTCTGAGCATAAAAAAATTCCACTTTCTGTATATTTGCCAACAAACACAACATTAAGCAATAGGAAGAAACTAAAGTCTATTTATATCGCCAACATAATTGTCTTACATATTTTAAAGAATATAAAACTCCAAAATACTGTTCCCAAATCTTAAATCGAGATGAGAATTCAGGAAAATGTGCTATATTTATCTTGTGGCTTTATGCACTTTATCATACTACAGAAGGCTGTGAAGGCTTTGGTGTGAGAAAGAGGCTATAATTGTACACATTAGAAGCAGTTGAGTAATCTGCTTCCAGATCTTAGCTCTTAGATGATCTATAGGATAGTCTTATCACAAAAAGGACCTCCATTTTCTCCGTTGAATAACTGAGGGGGTTAGAAGAAACAATATTTAATGACTCTTCCAGCTATAACATTCAATGATTTTATGATAATTAATATCTCTAGATACACTTAGAAGGACTCCCAACTCCATGCTTTCTAAATATTTCCTCCTAATTTTCCTGTCTCTAATTTTTACTTTCATCAAATTTTATCCCACTTTTTTTTACCACAAGTTCATATTGAGGCACTTGGAAATTTCTAATTTCACTACCAGGTATACTGAAAAATAAAAGGAAGGAGGGGGGCAAAATTTCCAGTTCAGAAAGAAATATGTTGAGCATGACAAATTCCCCAATGATGTCAAAACCTCTACTAATATTGACACTGCTATTATATTTTAGAAATATCTTTAGGATTATACTTAGTACTCTGAAAAACAATCAGATTTGATCAAGTTCTCTGAAAGCTTAAATTGACTATATTAAGCTGTGAAATTTACCTACAGTCTGACAATCAATCTTTATATTTTTAAACATTTGAGGGGGGAGAATTGACTAGAAATGAAACATATTTCTTAGTTCTGAAGATTCCTGTCATGTAATGTTAGAAGGGATATCTAAGGTGTGAATTTTTATTAAATGCTATCTTTCACAATCATATTATGTTAGAATATTTGTTATAACAACTTCCAGTAAACTTTGCCATAATTTGCTATCAAATAAAAAACCTGCTCAAATACTAGTTAATTGTGTAGGCTGTTCAGTGAGAGAATTTCTGATGTGTCTTAGCTATATTTCAGACATTTACCTGGTAAGAATAAGGCTAGTCCCACATCATGTAAACATTTTTGAAGATCTGTAAAAAAAAATAAATGGATAAGGATAATGATTTTGTAAAGAATATTTGTTACAAAGCCAGTCTGAGATGGTTGTAGAGATTTATGGTCCATGAAACATTGCACAATCTAAAAATCAAAGATGAACAGCTCTGAGTGGGGCTGCAGCAGTCTCTCATTGAATGGCAAGAGTCTTCTGACCCATGTGCTTATACTACAGAGAAAATTATCAGTCTTGCTGACATTGGGATTTTTTTAATAACAAACATTATCTCATAAATTCATTTAGCAAGAGAAACAAGAAATTCCCGGAACATAAAATTTGCCACAGGTAAGCTAATGTTATTTATTCGTTTCCTAGGGCTACTTAAAAAATTACCCCAAATCTTGTGACTCAAAACATAACAAATTTATTCTCACATAGTTCTGGAGGCCGGAGGTATGAAATCATGGTGTCAGCAGGGTTACTTTTTTTTCCAGGAGGCTCTCAGAGGGAACCTGTCTCATAACTCTCTTCCAGTTTCTGGCAGCTGCTAGAAATTCTTGGTGATCCTTGGCTTGCAGACCCATCAATACAATCTCTGCCCTGTCTTCTCATGGCCTTCTCCCTTTCTGT
>NW_006974883.1:0-674 GCF_000164805.1 Carlito syrichta | reverse complement strand
GGATATTAGCTATATTTCTTATTATCATTGTCTCTCTGGAACAGTAATTTATGAATGTCATTGCTTCTTTGCCCATCTTCAGCTTTAACCACATATTTCAGTTTTTATTTATATTTGTATTTTAGTATAGTCTCTAGCTTTATTTTTTACTTTTTCTTTAATGTCTCATGTTAAACTCAAATTTAGATATATTCTACCTTGGGCAACTTTAAAATTTAGTCTTCCTTACTGTGGTAATGCTGTTTTTTTCTTATATTTTTTTCTTTTGAATTAGATCTTATTTTCTTTATATTTATTTATTTTCTTTTTCATTTTTTTTTTTTGAGTTGGAGTCTCACTGTGTCACCCAGACTGGAGTGCAGTGGCTGCTCCCCGCCACCGCAGCCTCGACCTGCTAAGCTCTGGCGATCCTTCCACCTCAGCCTTCCAAGTAGCCGGAATTACAGGCATGCGCTACCACGCCCGACTGATTTTTGATTTATTGTAGAAATGAGGCCTTGCTGCCCAGGCGGGTCTCGAACCCGCGGGCTCAGGCAGTTCACTCACCTCAGCCTCCCAAAGGCACGGAATTACAGGCTGAGCCACCGAGCCCGGCTTATTTTTATTATTATTATTGCATTTCTGAGTCAAAGTAATTTTCTAAAACTCTGATTTTTTTTTTTTTTGAGTTAGAG
>NW_006974882.1:0-4327 GCF_000164805.1 Carlito syrichta | reverse complement strand
GTCCCTACATTCTAAGGTTTATAATCAGGTATGCTTTATGTTGTCATGTGCCCCCCCTTCCTTCCTCCCTTGGCAGTGTTCCACAAATGCCAATCCCTTTCTTGTGCTATTGTGAGTAAAGTTCAGGTTCCACTTATAAGAGAACATGTAGTATTTGGTTCTTTGTTTCTGTGACAGATCACTAAGAATAATTGTTTCTAATTCCATTCAATTTGCTGAGAAGTCCAGATTGTGTCCATTTTTTTGACTGTATAGTATTCCATTGTGTATATGTACCGCTTTTTTTTAATCCAGTTTACTTTCAGTAGGCATAGTGTTGATTCCATGCTTTTGTATTGTTAATAGTGTAGCAATTAATATGCAAGTGTCAGGTACCTTTTTTATAGAACAATTTGTGTGGATTATATGGAAGGTCAATTTCTAGTTTCCTTAGATACTACCATACTATCTCCCATAGAGGGTGAACTAGCTTGCACTCTGACCAGCAGCGACAAAGCCACCAGCAACAACCACTGGGGAGAGGAAACCTTATTTGGCAAATGGTACTGGGAAAAGTTGCTGACGGCATGCAGAAGAATGAAACAGTACCCCCACGTATCACCATATTTGAAAATCAACTCTAAGTAGATCAAAGGCCCAAATGTGAAACATCAAACTATAAGAATTTCAGAAGAAAATGCAGGAGGCTCCCTATGTACATTGGAGTAGGCAATTAGTTCATCATAACTCCCAAAGTGTGTATGTCATAAAAGATAAGATAAATGGGACACTATAAAACTGAAAAGCTTTTGCACAGCAAAAGAAACAATCAAGACAGGAGGGAGACAACCGTCAGAACAGGGAAAAAAATTGTGAACTGTATATGTGATAAAGGCCTAACATCCAGAATTTACACGGCACTCAAGTGAGACAAAAGGGTGGGGGGGGGGTAATTTATCTTTAAAAAATGGGCAGGCGACATGAATTGACACTTCTCAAAAGAAGACACTTCTCAAAAAAATGAGCAGCCAACAAATACATGAAAAAATGCTTGGGCAACACTTTCGGATCCCCCTCCACTGTGGGAGGTTTTCTGTCCTCTCAATAAATCCTGCTTTCAAAAAAAAAAAAAAAATGCTCAGCCTCACTAATCATCAGAGAAAGGCAAATCATAACCACACAAAGATACTAACTTAATTTAGTGATGTGGCCATCATTAATAGTTCAAATTACAACAGATGCTGGTGTGGGAATCCAAAATATATTTCTATCAGTGTCACATGGTCATCTTTCTTGTTGGCGCTGTGGTATGGTAGCAGCGAATGACACTCCACTTCCCTTTCTAGTTTCAGAATCGAGGGTTAGACAGGTGGACAGCAACCCTGTAGGTTTATTACTGACTCACCGTAATTAATGGGAGGATGTGGCTCAGAGGAGCAGCCACGGTGTGCTTCTGAATGCTTCATCCCAGATTAGGCACTTACCTGCATGCTTGTCAGTGGAGAAAACACACACTTCATGCCCATCCCAAGAGTAAGCTGCTTGCTACACAGGTGATAGCAGACCTGGATACAAGTCACTGTATGCAGACACATCTTTTCAAACAAGAGACACAAAGCAAAGTAAGTACATTTAATGTGTTTTGCCCAAATTCAAACATGTAAATCTTGCCTCCTCTCCAGAGGAAGGTGGAGACCATGTAAGGCCTCACGTGAAAACTTGAGGCCAGGGAGACAGAAATGCTCATCTCCTTTATGCCAGGATTTAAATTATAATTGAAATTAAGCCCATGCCTTTGTATGTAACAACCAAGGATGAAAAGTTGGACAGAAGTATGTGAGATGGTAAGAAGAAATTGAATTTGTTTTTTCAGTTTTGCCATAAATAACCCACAATGTGAATAACTCATTTGTTGCTTGATTTTGGTAAACCAACTCTTATTTGAAGAAAATGATTGGTTCTTTTAATAATTATTCCAAGTCCATCTTGCTTGATTCAACTAATAATTTTCTTACACTTCCCTGTCTTGTGAATTTAAAAATGTGGCCTTTTTATAAGTTGAATATATTGACTGCTAGTAAGAGATGTTATGATGTTAATTTCAGTTCCTTTGTTTTATTGATAACTTCAAAACTTAATGACAGCTAGTTTTTGTCTTGTGCCTAAATATTATTAAGCTACATGGCAATTTTATGTATGTATTTTCTGCGAGTTACATTTTAAGATCTCTCTATATTTTTGTGACTAGGAAGTAAATAGCTGGCATAGAACTCTAAGTTTAGAGAGATGACCTGAAGTCCATTCCCAGCCTGTAGCTAATTTGGTTTGTCACCTAGGCAAGCTATGATCCTTCTGAGCCTATGTTGCCTCTTGTGTAAAATCAGGGACTTTGACTAAATCTGTGAGTTTTAATCCATTCCAATTTTTCTTCAAGGAGAAAATCATATATATAAAACATGTAGAAGTGGAGATGTCTGGCTAAAAGGAGAATGGGGATTCTGAAACTGTGACTTCCTCATTCCTAAATTCTGCTGTGTTCTCTGTGGAGCCTTAGTTTTCTGTGGGACATAGTTTGAAAGTCATGGGTTATAACAAATTCCTTCTAACTCACTAAAATGTGCTGGTCCGTTTTTTGCCTTTGTATATTTTTTTCACCTTATTATATGTAAAAATGAAGTTCCAGATGTGCGTGCTACCCTTACTGATGTTGGACTTCAAGATACCACACTCGCTGGAACCTAATTAATCTCTACCTGGAAATCACGGAAAGGCCATGGAGAAAGGAGAGCGGTTTTGTTAAAGTTAGCATATATGTTAGTCCTTAAGGAACTGATATAGCTTTTGATTTAGTATGAGATATAAAATGAATATTAACAGTTTATTAGGCTTTTTAAATTTTCAATAGCAACATTCAATTACTTCCAAGCTATTACTTACCACACTTTAAAAGCCATAGATACTGCCCTTGTCTAACTCAATAGTCACAAATGCCATCAAGATGTCTTTCCCTCCTTTTGCCTTTCATAATCAGTGCCAGACACTGTATTATGTCTCCATTAAACTGGGAGTAACACTCTGGACTTCTATGAAGAGAAGTGTGAGAAAAATGTGAGATTTAGTGGGAAAATAAGAATGAAATGAAAGAGAGATTTTAAAACTCATTTAATATTTTCCAGTATTTCACTTCTGAATCTGGGAAAAACTTTCCTAACCTCTTCCAGCCAGGACAAAACTGAAGCCATAGATACCTAAGACCTCTTTTCTAAGCTTGTGTGTGCCTCTCCCAGAGCCACTCTTTTTCTGGGTTCTGGGTCTGTCTCTCTTCTGTTGTGCTTTGGTATCTGATGTGGTATCTCTTTCCCAAAGGCAGTTGCCCTCCATAGTCATTTGTGTGATATTTAAGGGCCAGTGAAGGGTTGGAAGAGAATTTCTGTAGGGGGAAGCCCTACAGGTTGGAATAGAGGCAGCTGTTTCCACCATGTACTCTTTAAGAGTTAGGAGTAAAAGGTGAGCTCTATTAAATTTGTAATGCAAAAAGTATTCTCCAAGACTTCTTCAGCACAAAAGTAAGCAACCTGTAAAAATGCATTTTAATCTTTTATTCAATTTATGTATTGTCAAAGTATTTGTAAGTGGGGTAGAAAGAAGTAAAATCTACATGGGGAGTGAATCTTTAGGAGAAGAGTTTTTGGAGGAAAAGATAATAGCATATGTGAGTAGTCTTTAGTTTAAGTCATATAAAAATATGTACATTTTTTATAACCCTTATTAATGGCAAGATAAGATTCTTTGAATAAAAGCTTCTCCCTTTATCTACTATTGAGATAATGCTTTCTCAAGACCTGCCCAGCAATGCTGTGGTCCTGTTCTTCATTTTTTAAAGGCCTGTATATAATGTTACTCTCAGTGAGATGTTATGAAAAGCATTCTAGTAAATATTGGGAAACCTGTTAGTCAAAATGTATCAAGGAATCAGATACATTTTCATGATCACCACAAAGTGTTTATTATGTTCTGTATATTGTTTCAGATCCTGCTCTGAACATTTAGTGAGGGAATATCTATTTATGAAAGATTTACATAAGAATACTCAATATGTGGATGTTTGAAATACAGTTTTAGATTTTCTACACATCTCATAATCAAGTAGATAAACATAACTAAAATTAGTGAGATATTTCAGAAAGAGTATTAATTTCAAAATCAAAGCTACAAACTAAACATCCATATCTTGCTTTCCTCATTTCTAACTCTAGAATATTATGAATCAAAGAAAGTGTGGTTAAAAGCTGGCTCTAACATGTAAATTATTTTTAAGCAAGTTTTCTGAAATATCTGTATCCCTATG
>NW_006974881.1:0-679 GCF_000164805.1 Carlito syrichta | reverse complement strand
TGGGCTCAGTCTGTAATCCCAGCACTTTGGGAGGCCGAGGTGAGTGGATTGCCTGAGCCGGCGGTTCGAGACCCGCCTGGGCAACTTGGTGAGACCTCATCTCTACAATAAATCAAAAATTAGCCGGGAGTGGTAATGTGCAACTGCAGTTCCAGCTACTTAGAAGGCTGAGGCGGAAGGATCGCCGAAACTAAGCAGGTCGAGGGTGCGGTGGCTGGGAGCAGCCACTGCACTCCAGTCTGGGTGACAGAGTGAGACTTCAACTCAAAAAAAAATAGTTTACAGCCAGGCATAGTGGCTCATGCCTATAATCACAGCACTTTGGGAGGCACAGGTGAGAGGACTTCTGAACCTACAGGTTCAAGACCAGCCTAGACAACTTGGTCAGACCACATCTCTACAGTAACATGAAAAAATTAGCCAGGCTTGGTGATGTGTGCCAATAGTACCAGCTACTCGCAAGGCTGAGATGGAAGGATTGCCTGAGCCCATCAGGTTGAGGCTGTGGTGGCTGTGAGCATGACACTGCACTCTAGCCTGCAAGACAGAGTGAGACACCAACACAAAAAACAAAGAAAGGTGACTAGGAGTTTCTAAAGAGTAAGCAGATATTCCCACATTCCCAAAAGCAGCAGAAGAGTCATCAGATCATACAGTCCTTATGAATCATTAAGAGGAC
>NW_006974880.1:0-1254 GCF_000164805.1 Carlito syrichta | reverse complement strand
CAGGGTATTATGAATCAGTCATCTCAGAACTCCAGCAACATTGTGGTGCTCGTGAGAGTGTAAGTGGGTACTGATAGTACAAATCCCTTAAGATCCTCGGGACAATAAAGGCCAGATTCATGGAAAAAAAAAGTGTCATATTACCGTATTTGGATGTAACTTTGGTCTTAAGATGAACTTGGTAATCCTTAAATTTCCATTTGTACTTTATTTGAAGATGGGTCGAGGGTTTTGCAGTTGCCAAATATTTAGTACGAATTATTAAAATGAAGTCAGAATCCATGGATTCCAAGTCCCTAGGAACATCCAGGCATCTGCATTTTTATACATAGAGTTTTGGAATCCACATGGACAGGGAAATTCAGGGCACCTTATTGAGAACGGAAAGGGAATCCGGTTCTTGGAGTTCTCAATCGCCTAAATCTACAGAGTCTCTTGATAAGGTTTACAGTAATCTGGGCTTCTATGTCGCCACATTTTTAGTGTGCCTTTTGAAAAGGGACCAGGAATCTTGGGTTCCAATACCTCAAGATCTTTATCAGAGTCTTTCTCTGATATCCAAGAAACTGAAATTATAAGTCACCAGGAAATATCTTGGCGTCTTGCTGAGAATGAAGCAGGAATTTCAGTAATGGGAGTCCTCTTATACAGAACAATACACGAACTGTTGCTACGGAAGAATAAGGAATCTTGTTTACATGAGGCCTCCAACCCAAAAACATACAGACCGTCTTGCTAAGAGATAACGACCATTCACGTTTTGGGACTAGGAATCTGGATAATGAGAGTCCTAATATACAGGAAACTGCACTGTCTATTGCTAAAGGAGAATAAGGAATCTTGTTTACACGTGTCCTCCATCCCAATAAAACTTCAGAGTCTCTTGGTAAGGGATAAACATGAATTTGGGTTTTTGAAGCATAAACTAGGGAAATGAAATGCTCATATACAGGCAAATGCACTGACTTTTCCTAAGAAAGAATAAGGAATGTGAGTGACATATTTTCTCAATCTCCAAAAAAGTATACGGCGTCTTCCTAAAATCTAAATAAAAATCAAGCTTTCGACACGTGTATCTGTGAACAGGAGTACTCATATACATGTAACAGCACGGCTGTTGCTATAAATAAGTAATCTGGGTTATACAAGTCCTCAGGCCTGAAAATCTACAGGGCATCTTGCTGACGGCTAAAGAAGAATCAGGGATTCGAGGCAGAATGTGGGTAATAAAAATCATCATATACAGGAAACTAC
>NW_006974879.1:0-3761 GCF_000164805.1 Carlito syrichta | reverse complement strand
CACCCCTGTCCCCACAGATGGGGCTACCCAAAAATTGACACCTTCCAGTCCCAACCCCCAAAAATGACTGTACCCACTTTAGTGCAGGAGTTCCCGAGCCTCCCTGGTGGAGTTCCTGCTGGTTTTCCTCTCCAGGGTGAGAAATGTGCCCCAGGCAGGCTGGCCCTCTGACTTGGCAATGGGGACCTTATGTCAAGAAAAATTGGTGACACATCCCTCACCCGGTGACATTTCTTTTCCCCCAGTGCCATTTTTCTGGCTCTAAAGTCAGTCTTCCTTTGAACACACCATGAGCAGTTGAGAATCTGTGTATGATTCTAATGCCATTGGAGACAGGGTCTGGCTCTGTGGTCCAGGCTGGGGCCTGGAGACACGACCGTCGTTCACCACCAGCCTTGAAATCACAGGCTCTAGTGATCCTCCTGCCTCAGCCTCTGGAGTGCCCGGGACGACAGGCACCATGACCCCAGACCTGTTTGGATGGTTGTGGATACAGAGTCTCCTGCATGGCCCAGACAGGTCTTGAGTTCCTGATCTACAGCTATTAGCCCAACATGGCTTCCCAAAGCATGGAGATTCCAGACTTTGGCTGTCACGCCTGGCCTTCTGATTCGTTATCGATGAAGGACCAAGACCAGGTTCGAGGGCTCAACCTCATCATCCCAGCACATCGGGAGGCCAACGCCAGCTGCCTACTCATGGCCGCGAGTCTGAGATGCACCCAGGCAACTTGGCAAGACCTTGTCTCTATCCTTATTCCCAAATTAACAGGGTGTAGTGGCATGCGCCTGTGGTTCAGGCTCCTCAGAAGGTCTGTGGAGGAAGGTTTGCCAGAGCCCAGTGGGCCAAGGGTGTAGTGGCTGGGAGCGAGCCACTGCCCTCCAGTCTGGGCGATGGAGTGAGACACTGACTCAAAAAAAAAGGAAAGAACAGAAGTGCATCCATTTTTATATGGAGTCGGGATCCTCGTGAACAGACAGAGAATGGGGAAGGAGGCCACAACCTTGGGCATAGAGTCCCTGAAAGACAGTGAATCAGCAGACATTCGGGCTGTGGCTTTCGGAGGCCAAGGCAGGGGACCACTGGAGTCCAGGAGCCCGAGACCAGCCTTGGCCATGTAGTGAAACCTCGTTTCTCCCTGGAATGCAAACACTCTATTTGCGCGTGGTGGCACACGCAGTCCCTGCTACATGGGATACAGTGGCCTCCATCTCAGGGAATGCCTTTGTGTCTCCCCTGCCAACAGCACATGCAAGTCCTGGCCATGCATCATGACACACGGCCATTAGCCCCATGCCCTGGGAGGATGAGGCAGGAAGCTGCCTGAGTCCCAGGTTGGGAGACCAGCCCGGGTGATGTGGCCAGACCTTGTCTAGGCTAGAGGTCTCCAAAATCGAGTTAGATGTGGTGGCCCTTGGAGTCCTTGCTGCTCGGTGGCCGAGGCAGGGGGACCACCTCAACCCCACAGGTTGAGGCTACGTGAGCCACAATTGTGCCTCCACACCCCAGCCCGGAGATAGAGGCCTCAGCACCCAAAAAGTAGCCTTCCATGTGCATCACAATAGATGCCCATGGCTCCCAAAAGAAAGGTCCTCACGGGAATAACCTGTGGTCTCATAGCAAGACATCATCGATACCCAGAACACCAACACTGGAATTCATATGTGGTGTAGCCTGCAGTCCTGACTACATGGGATGTGGTGGTCCCCATTCTGGGGCATTCCTCTTCGTCACCACCATCTACAGAACGTGCGTGTCCTGGCTGGGCACCGTGGCTCACAGCTTTCAGCACCACACCCTGGGAGGCTGAGGCAGGAGGCTGTCTGAGCCCAGGGGCCAGAGACCAACTCAGGCGACATGACCATACCTTGTCTTGGTGATAGGTCCCCAAAATCGAGTCAGGTGTGGTGATACCTGGAGTCCCAGCTGCTTGGGGGCCGAAGTGGGAGGACCACCTGAGCCCCGCAGGTAGAGTTTCTGGGAGCCATGAATGTGCCACCGTGCCCCAGACTGGCTGATAGAGACTCTGGCAACAAAAAAGATGCCTCCCACGTGCATCACAATGGGCGTTTATGGCTCCCCAGGGAAAGCTCCGTGTGTGGGCGAGGGACAATGGAGTGATCTGGAGAGGAAGGGGCCCTCCCCCACCTGAAAGTTGATTGGAACCTCGTCTGCCCATGGTGTTGCTGGAGTGCCTTGTTTGCTCTGTGCCCGATAGGCACCCTAGCTTGGGTGCGTCTGTTCCATGCTGTCACCCAGGTCTTTGCCAAGTGGCAAGATTGTGGAGGGTGGAGGCAGGTCATTTGGGGAGCGTGGCCAAAGGCATGGGGTGGATGTGCCTGGTGGCCACCTTTCAAACCTCCCATGAATGACAGGTTGGAAAGTGTCTTTTCCTCTCCAATCACTGAGGGTGACTCCTCATGCTGGGTGGCAGGGGTTGTGGTGGTGGAGGTGGTGGTGATTATTATTATTTGGAGTTGGAATCCTGCTCTGTCCTCCCATCTGGAATGCAGGGACATGCTCACGGCCACCACGGACTCCACCTACCAGGCTCTGGAGGTCCTCCAGCCTCGGCCCTCCTGAGTGGCTAGAACCACAGACCTGCCCCACCACCCCAGGCTAATCTTTGGATTTATTTTTGATGGCTGAGAGTAGGTTTCACCCAGTGTCCTGGGCTGGTGTCGTACCTGCAGGCTTAGGCCATCCACTCATCTTGGCCTCCCAAAGGCCGGGATGTCAGGCTGAACCCCTGAACCCGACCTCTGGTTGTTGTGGTGATGGTGGTTGGTATTGTTATTCTGAGTCTGAGTCCCACTGTGTCACCCAGGCCGGAGGGCAGGGGTCTGCTCTTGGCCACCACAGCCTCCACTGGTTGGGCTCTGGTGATCCTCCTGCCATGGCCTCCTGAGTGGCCGGGACAACAGGCATGCGTCATCATGTTTGGCTCATTTTTTTGACTACTTGTAGAGACGCAGTCTCACCAAGGTGCCTGGGAAGGTCTTGATCTTGGGGGCCAGGTCATCCTCTCACCTCCACTTCCCAGAGCACTAGGATGATAGGCGTGAGCCCCCACACCTGGCCTCCACAACACTCTTGGGGCCCCACTATGAGGCCCCCTCCCTTTGGATGATCCGAGACCCTGTAGTTGGTGACGTGATTCTCTTTGTGAACTCTCTCCAAGGGGAGCACTTGACACAGGGATGTGTCTCTGCCGGGGTGCCCACTGCTCCACCCACCTAGTCTCCCTGGGAAGACCTGACTGCATAGGAGAAAGGGAGGGCGTGACTCTCAACCTTGTGGGGGGAGTGGATGGCTGGGCCACTCACACTTGTCTAATCAGGATTCAGGGAGGCTGAGGCAGGAAGATGGCCAGAGCCTGCGAACTCGAGACAAGACTGGATTCCATAGCAAGCCCCCCATCGACCCCAAGCAAAACAGAGAAAACCTTCGGTGAGGGCAGGCCTCGGCAGGAGGATCACCTCTGGCCCAGAGTTCAAAACCAGGCAGCAAGACCAGAATGTTGACCAAATGGAAAGCCTGTGATCAAAGAAGATTTGGAGGCCCAGACCGAGAGGATGGCCCATATTGGGCTGTTTGAGATCAGACTGGGCAACCTAGTGAGGAAAGAGAAGAAAGAAAGAGTTAAAGAAAGAAAGATGGAATGAAAACAAGAAATCTATTCTCCTGCAAACCTTCTGACGTCAGTCCTTCACCCCCTGCTCCCCACACATGTGAGGGTCCCTCAAGCTTGGCACCTCCGA
>NW_006974878.1:0-717 GCF_000164805.1 Carlito syrichta | reverse complement strand
CTGAGCAACAATCACAGTGAATTCTGTGTCAGGGGGACATCCATAATGGAGAAGTGTCAGTCACTGTTGCAACAATATGGAGGAGACAGAGTCACTGGGATCCAATCACATTGGAAGTCCAGTCATTGGGTACACATCATGAAGGCAGACTAGTCACTGGGGCATGAATTTTGACGAAGGGTTTTCTACTGGTCACCCATCACAGAGGTGGGCTAGACACTGGGACACCAATAATGAAGGATGGCTAAATAATTGGACAACCAGTACAGATGATGGCTAGTTACTTGGGTGCCCATAATACAGGAGGACCAGTCACTATGACATTTCATTCATCTTGGGGCAGGATTGGTCTATGTGTCACATATCTCAGAGGAGGGTCAGTCACAAATGCACACATCAAGAGTATAGTTTCTCACTGGCAAACCCATCACAGAAGGCATGTCACTATGGCATCGATAACACCACTATGGTACGGAACAAATCTTGGAGAAGGACCAGTCACTGGGACATCCATTACACAGAAAGCCTGCCCAGTCTTTGGGGGATTCACCACACCCAAGGAACAGTCACAAGGCACCCATCACAAAGGAGTGCTAGTCGTTACTGTAACCATAATGGAGAAACGCCAGTCATTGGGACACAAATCATAGAGGGTGACCTGTCTGTGAGTCATCCAAAATGAAGAAAGGTCAGTCACTGTAGCACACATTATGAGGA
>NW_006974877.1:0-461 GCF_000164805.1 Carlito syrichta | reverse complement strand
TCTGGGCAACCTAGTGAGGAAAGAAAAGGAAGGAAGGAAGGAAGGAAGGAAGGAAGGAAGAAAGGAAGGAAGGAAGGAAGGAAGGAAGGAAGGAAAGAAATGCATTATTCTGCAAGCATTCTGTCCCATCACCCCACATGTTAGGGTAACCCAAGCTCGGCACGTTCCAGCCCTAAGACCCCTAAATGGCTGCCCCCACTTTGTTTGTAATTTCCCGACCATCCCTGTCTGAGTACCTGCCAGCTTTCCTATTCGAGGTGAGAAATGTGCCCCAGACAGGCCGGCCCTCCAACTCGGCAACAAGAAAAGCCGGGGACACATCCTCACCTGGGGAAATTTCTTCCCCCATTCCCATTTTTTTCTGTCTCTAAAGCCAGTCACCCTGTGAACACACCACATACAGTTGAGAATCTGTGTATGATTCTGATGTTTTTGGATACAGAGTTTGTTTCTGGGCCCAG
>NW_006974876.1:0-662 GCF_000164805.1 Carlito syrichta | reverse complement strand
TCACCTTAATGACCTTCCCCCATCAAAGGGAAGGATTAAAAGGACTCAACTACAAGCATACAGGGGCCATTGCTTTGCTAAGCTATGGTGTGACCATGTGCTGTTTAAGCTATGGCCGGGCCATGTTTCCTTGGGAAGGTGAATCTCCTCTCTCTCTCTCTCTCTCTCTCTCTCTCTCTCTGTTATTTACTTTCTAAATAAACTATATACTCTAATCTAACTTCTGTGCAATTCCTTGCATCTTTCATGTGGCATAGGGTTGCACCCTAGATACCCACACTCCCAGTGGGCCTGATCTAACATTCAGGAAACCCTATTGGAAGTGAGACCCAACATTTTTGGAAGTCCCGTCAAGATCTAACAGTTTGTTTTACTGTTTAGTTCATTGATTCGTCCATATATTACATCTATTAATCCATGTATTCAGCAAAGTACTCTTTTAATACTAACAATGCACCAAGCAAGGTAAAAAACACTGAGGATAAACTAGCAAATTCAATAAATTGGAACCTTGCATTCATGGAGTTTATAGTTTATAAGGAGTCTGTGTAGTAATATTGACTGAAATAATGTTTGCTAGATAATATCCTGGAATTCAGGATGGTCTGGCTACACTGAGTACTCTAAAAGTAAAGTTCTAGATTGGAATTCTGTTGGTCGAA
>NW_006974875.1:0-6673 GCF_000164805.1 Carlito syrichta | reverse complement strand
TCCCAAAGGCGCGGGATTACAGGCTGAGCCACCGAGACCGGGCCCTGTTAACTTTTTTCTAGTCTTTTCTGGCTTCAGAACTCTTCGTTTGTACAGAGTTTACTTTCTGTCTGTATGGCATATCTTCTCCAGTTTGCACACCTAATTTGGTCTGTGCGCCTAGGTTAAAAATTTTGTGAACACTTATTTTGGTTTCTTTTTGTTTGGATACTTTGCTTGTTTCTGAAAATCTTTCTAGAGCAAAATTAAATGTTATAAATGACAGGCACAGGCTGGCTAAATAAAATCCACTAGAGTTGCTACCATCTAAAAACACCGGTCTAAACAGACAGCCGCTGACAGGATTTATAGGATTTTATTTCTCTCCAGAGATTAATAAAAAATGGAATGAGATTCTCAAACATTAAGGTATGCCAGGTTTTCTGGGACCCCGTCTGGGTACATATCATGGCTCGTTTTTGTGTACATTTTCAAACTGATGGGCTAGTAGCATCAAGGAAAATTCAGCGCTCAAATGGTCGTTATTTGAAAAACCTGCATGCAACTATAGCATTAACAAAGAGAGTCTTCTAAATTCGTGATCTCTATTTTTTCTAACTATTTGGAATCTACTGACTTTTCTACTGGTGTTGAGAATAAACGTCTTGCATATGGCATTCTAGCCAAGACTTAAAAAACAAAAATGGAATGTTAAATGGCTTTTAAATGATTGGTTCTTCAAATAAGTGACAGTTCCCTAGTAAAGAACCCCAAACACATTTTAGAAATATAAATGTGTGTCAGAAAACAATTGTGTACAATGAAAAAAAACACTTAATTGAAAAATGTATAACCTAAAAGATAAAGAACTAGATAAATGTTTATAAAAGTTAGGCTCTCTGATCAAACAGGTCAAGATCTTTGAGCTCAGAGAAATAATATACGGTATCTCCGTCCAGCGTAAAAATGCTTTTTATGCCCTTGCAGAAGCAAAAGGAAAATGCTCCAAAAAAGAGAAACTGCTCAAAATTTTCGCTGTCCACATTTGCTAACCGAGCAAACCACACCAGCAAACAAAAGACGTGTCACTCGTTCAAGGTTATTCGAATATATTGTTATTCTTACACAATTAAGCCAGTTCTAGCTAAAATTTAACTAGACAAATTAAAATTCAACCCTAGGAATATGGGGGGAAATCTGGTGCAAGATGACTGTCTAGAGACATCAGATACCCACCCTCTCCAGAAAGAAGAACCACAATGATGAGTAACTATTCATACCTCAAATAGATCATCTAGGCGAGAACACTAGAGTACAACAGCAGTCACGGGAAACACCTGGTTTGGGTGGAAACTATACTTCAGTGTCCTTTGTGCCATGTCCCAGATGCTATTTATTTCTAAAAAGAAAATAATTGTAAGAATAAAAGAATAATGATTATTTTTAAAGGTAATAATCATCACAGTCATTATCCATTGGTAAACTTGGTCGTTAAGATACTTCCTTGGACTTCCAAGGAGAATTCGATTCATTTTTAGGAACTGAGTACTTTTCCTGATGGAATCGTATTGTCCTGTGCTCTACACTTCGTTGGTTGGGTGGCAGAGCTGTTCTGACCTCCATTGATGAGACAGATGAGATGCAGTGACATCCTCAAGGTCACCTACATACAGTTCATGGGTGAAGGCAGGCACTGTGGTCCACGTATGTCTCCTGTCTTGCACCCAGTTTTCTGTCTTCAGACATGACGTTAACCTTTCTCCTATGTGTATTGAGTCACTTTTCAAAAGCTCAGAGGATACGTGCTTAAACTGGAGGTGATTTAAGAAGACACTAAGGTCTCAAAAAAAGCAAGTAAAGTGTTGATTTGTTTCTGCTTTCCAAAACTCTTCTGGGAGGTTAGAAGAAAATTTCTTGGATTCCTACAGCATGTGCTCTTTTGTGTCTGGCTCTTTTCAATCAAATAATGTGCGTATGATTTACATTTTGTTGTCCGTGGTTGCAGATTGTCGTTCTCGCCATTACACAATATATTGATCTGAGTGGAGATTTGTGTATTTTTCAACTTTTGAATTATTATGAATAAGAGTGCTATGACATTCTTGTGTATATTTTCTGAATGGACATGTATTTTTCATTTCTTTAGGCCATGTACCACATAGCCGCAATGCTTGGTATATGTTTGCTTATTTTTCAATTTATTAACATCATTGAATGCCTTTGTTTTAGGTATGTGTGTTAAACGCAAATAATTTTAGATTTTACATCAATAGGAAGTCTGTAAATCTTTTAATTGGTAAGTTACAATCATTTGCATTTCTTATATGGTCAATATATGTGGTCATTGGGGTTTAGTTCTCTTCTATTGTTTATTATTGGTATGAATTACATATATAACTTTTCTAAATCTTTCACTGGGTCATCTTTTTTATTTGCTCTCTCCTTTTATTTGGTATTTTGAATGGTTATTGTTTTTTTCTAGAGGTTACTTCTTTTATAATTTCTTAGCAACCATATTAATATCCTTAATATGAAAAGAACTCTTAGTAATGAATGGATTCATGGGCAAATGCATCACTAAACAGTTTACACATAAATCACTATACATACACATTAAACTTTCAAAAACATGTCAAACTAAAATAAGTGAAGAAATGCACATTTATATTCTGGTCCATCCATCATGCTGAACAAGAAAAGCAAGTGCTTAAAAATTTTGATCTCTATTTTCCAAAATAATATATGTATGTAAGTGAAGATGTTTTATGCATTTCACATGTGTGTGTGTATGAATTTGTCATGAGAGAGAGACAGAAATACAGAGAGAAAGAGAGAGAGAGGGGCTCCTTGACCTTGACCCTGCATGGGTTCAGGTCTCTGACCTGGGTCATTGATAGACTTCAATATCTGTCCCTGGACCTGGGACAGAGACAACCAGGACAGGTCCATTCCAGAACCAAGAGACAATTAAGCCTAACTTCAAGATGGTTGATCAGTGATGCTTTCAGAAAAAGACCTTGTTCCAAAGGGGGAAATGTGAAAGTTAATCATACAGATTGGATTATTCTTGTCATACTCAAATAAATCAGAGATGAGGAACCAAGGGACAAAAACACACGAAGCCCTAATAATTAAACTTGACACTAGCCTAGCTGCTCAGACGGCCAGTTGTAACCCTAAGACCAGTTTTGCCTAACAGCTGCTGAAATGATCAGCCATCTCTAAGACTAGTTTTACCTACCTCGGTCACTCACCAATTAGAGCTCGCCAGCTCCCCCAAACATTTCTAGTGCCAAGGAACTTTCTTTCAAAAGAATATGTAACATTTCTCTTTCTCATAAAATTCTCAACCTTCTGTTTGTTTTTCAGACATACCAAAGACCACCCCATCTGTGTGTATACCCCAAATTGCAATTCATGTTTCCCAAATGAGATATTGTAAATTTACAGATTTGCCTATTTTATTTGATTTCAACAATGTATATTTAAGATGAGCACTGAGTTGATATTCTACTTACAGCCTTGCAAACAGCTTTTGATTTGGACACACATAAGATTCGTGCTTTCAATATAAAGCGATATAATAACACAAATGAACAGACCAACGCTAATGGTCAATTTGGGTATGATGATAATAATAAAAAGGTCAATATTTAGCCTTGACTATTTAACTGCCTGCCACTTTTGTAAGTGCTCAACCTGTACTTCCTCCTTTACCCCTCCCAACAACCTGTGAGGAGGAGCTATTGTTCCCTGACTTTACGTATTTATTTATTTACTTTGAGTTGGAGTTTCACTCTTGTCACCCAGGCTGGAGTGTAGTGGCACGCTGACGGCCACCACTGCCTCGACCTGGTGGGCTTAGGTGATCCATCCACCTCAGCCTTCCAAGTAGCTGGAAGTATAGACACACGCCACAACACCAGGCTAGTTTTTGTGATTTATTGTAGAGATGAGGTCTCGCCAAGTTGTCCAGGCTGGTCTTGAACCCCTGGGCTCAGACAATCCTCTCACCTCGGCCTCCCAAAGTGCTCGGGTTACAGGCTGAGCCACCGCACCCAGCCTGTTCTGGGACTTTAAATATTAGGGAACTGAGGCACAGTGAGGGCGGGACCAGCAAGTGGCAAGGCTTAGGTTTTAACACAGGCGGTGTGGCTCCCGGGCCGCTACATCTAACCAGTGTGTGCCACTGCCTCGCATATGTGTAGACCAACCTTACTGTTCAGCAGGCGTAGCACAATACACAAATTTAGGCTCCATTTTTTTTCACAGGTTACCGGGCAGAAATGTTAAATGTTGATAACAATTTGAGTCATTGGCTTTTCATTGGCAGAAATAAGTCCCATAATAACATGGAAAGGGGTTCCCCAGCATCTTGTCTCTCTTCCTGTGTCTCTGGGATGTTCCCATTATAGGAAATGACTTTCCTGTGCTTGGGGCAGAGAATGCTTATGTTCCCGACATTTGAACTTCTTGTGTAATTGTGAAAGTAATAACTTCTTATTAGAGGTAGAGATAGATGACAAAGAAAACAAAAGAGAATAACAATCCCCCAAATTTTTATAATGACTGCACCTGCATTATATTTTTCAGAAATTTTCTCATACAGATATTTATACACACACACTCACACACACACACACACACACACACACACGCATGCATGTGTGCATACACATATATTTATATACAAAATATAAGTCATCTTACATGTAGCTTTGTTACTTGCTTGATTCACTGCAGTGGGTTGCATTGTGTATTCCCCAAAATATATCCTAATCCTAACCTTCAAAAGCCTTATTGGGGCATAGGATGTATGCAGATATAATTAACTTAGGATTGCAAGATACAATTATCCTGGGTTTAGGGAAGTCCCGGATTCAGTGATTAGTGCCCTTATAGCAGAAAGCAGAGGGAGATTTGGCAAACCCAGGAAAGATCCATGTGAAGGTAGAGGCAGAGACTGAAGTTGCATTACCACAAATCAAGTAACGCCAGGACCATCAGGATCTGCGATAGGGAAGGAAGAACTCTTCCCTAGAGCTTTCAGAGGGAGCTTGACCCTACTTACACCTTGGTTTCATATTTCCAGCATTTGTTTTGTATTACTAAATCATGAGGTGGTAAGTGCCTGATGCTAAATAGATCATGACAATTTGTTATGATGGCCCACGAAGGTCACACACACACTCACACAAACACACACACAGTGTCATTGATTGTGATTCAACATTAGTCTATATTTTTTCACGGCTATGATGATATTAATGCCAGTAACATATATTAAAAGAGACAAAATGGGTAACATTCCTTATGTACCATGTGGTTTTTCAGCCAGTGCTCAGAGCATCCTAAATAGTCAGAAACACTTGCTAATTTTTATTTTATAAAAACTGAAATGGTCACATCACACTCCCCTGCCATTGTGACCCCACAGATGCCACTCCACAGCCCCTCTGGGAAATGAAGATGACATTGGTGAAATTCCTATCAGTGGCTACCTTTGAATTGACCAAAGTGTTATTCTCCATTATGTTTTCATGCCTTCTGGGCCCTGAATGATCTACTATCCCTGGGGCATGCCATTAGAAGTTACAAAAAGGGAGGCAGTGGTTCATACCTGTAATCCCAGAACTTCGGGAGGCTGAGGCATGAGGATTGCTTGAGGCCAGGAGTTCCAGCCTGGGAAACATAGTGAGACCTCATTTCAAAAAAAAGTTTTTTAAAAAATAGCCAGACGTGAGCCTGTAGTCTTAGGTACTCGGGAGGCTGAAGTGGAAGGATCGCCTGAACCCAGAAGATCGAGGTGGCGGTGAGCCGTGATTGTACCACTGCACTTCAGTCTGGGCAACAGAGTGAGACTGACTTTTTTTAAAAAAGGTTCCAAAAGGGGTATTCAATATTTTGAAAATAAATTTCTATCGTAATAAAGAACTCTGAGAATTGTCTGAAAACTGTTCAGAAATATTTGCAAATTGTACATCATGTATAGAGTTGGTATCCTTGATTTGTGAAGCACACTAGCAACGATGCTGACAATGTCAACAGAAAATTCACATGAAAATATACATGAATGATAAACTTGTCAAACATACCCAAACCAGAAGGACGAATAAGATGCAAATATTTTAAAATACTGAAAATGTGCTGAGCACGGTGGTACATGCCTGTAATCCCAGCTCTTTGGGAAGCTAAGGATGACTGGAGACCAGGAATTTGAGACCAGTCTGGGCATGTATCAAGACCCTGTCTGCAAAAACACCTGGACATTTTTTATAAAGTGGAAAAGACAGGTGTAAAAGAAGCTGAGGACTGTGATTGATTGCACTTTTGGAGAAGACTGTACGTGTAGGTGAACATGTGCACTGCACCCACCGGGACATGTCTGGAGAACGTGCACCATTCCATGGACAGCAGACCCCTTAGACCGGGGCATAGGAGTCTGGCCCGTGAGAGACGCCAGTTAATTCCAATTTGTAAATGTGCTGTTGTATAGTGCTTTAAATTTTGTGTCACGTTAAAAAAGTATTTGGTAGAAAAAGGAAAATAGATGTTACTTGTGATCAGATTGACAAAGATAATGTGCTCATATATTCCATTTATTTCTTGCTTTGGAAAGGTATTCATTGTATTCAATTTCATGGGGAAATGAAGTAGATAAAAATCATTGGATTGACTGGGGTGTGTGTGTGTG
>NW_006974874.1:0-333 GCF_000164805.1 Carlito syrichta | reverse complement strand
GTCAGCTGGCTAACCAGCTGACTAGCTGGTTAAGTCAGGTATTTAAGTCAGCTGGAAACCGGAAGGCTAGCTAATTAAGTCAGCTCATTAAGTAAATGGGATATCCAACTGGTTAGTTAGTAAAAAAGCTAGTTAAGTCAGATGGCTATCCATCAGGTTAACTAGTTATTTCAGCAAGTTAAGTCAGCTGGCTAGCTAGGTAGATAGCTAGGTAACTAGCTAGTTAAGTCAACTAGTTAAGCCAGTTGATTAGCTAGATAGCTAGCTGGTTATGTCAGATAGTGAAGTCAGCTTGCTAGCTAGTTAATTCAGCGAGCTAAGTCAGCTGGCTAG
>NW_006974873.1:0-304 GCF_000164805.1 Carlito syrichta | reverse complement strand
CTGTCTAGTTAGCTGACTTAACTAGCTAGGTAACTGACTAGTTTGCTGGCTAGCTGACTTAACTATCAAGCTGTCTAGCTAGCTGACTAGCTAGCAGAATTAACTAGCAAGCTGACTAGGAACCTGAGTAGCTAGTTGACTTAACAAGCTAGCCAAATATTTAGTTGACTTGCTAGCTGACTTAACTACTAGCTACCTGTTTTAACTAGCTGACTAGTTAGTTGTCTGGCTAGCTGGCTAGCCAGCTGACTTATTTAGCTAGCTATCTTGTTGTCTAGATGGCTAGACAACTAGCTTAACTAGC
>NW_006974872.1:0-343 GCF_000164805.1 Carlito syrichta | reverse complement strand
TTATTAATTTTCATATGCTGAATCAACCATGTATCCAGGGAATGGAGACCATCTGGTCACGTTGAATGATCCTTATAATGTGATATTGGACACGGTCTGCTAAAATCTTGTTGAGAATTGTTGCATCTATGTTCATAAACAAAACTGGCCTGCAGTTTTCTTTCTTCATTGTGCTTTTGTCACTTGGGGGGTATTTTGTCACTTGGGGGATGATATTCACTTTGTAGATTGAGCTAGGAAGGATTCTTTCCTTCTTGATTACTTGAAATACTTTCAGTAGGACTGGCATCATTGCTTTCTCATATATCTTATAGAATTAAGTTTAGGAACCATCAGGCTAAGG
>NW_006974871.1:0-3438 GCF_000164805.1 Carlito syrichta | reverse complement strand
TGTTGTGTTTTGCTTCAATTTTATAAGAGAAAAATCATGTAGTTATAAGGGATGGAAATGATCCTGGAAAAAAAAGGAAATTTGTGATGAAGTGCAGGGTCCAGGGCAGAAATTCAAGTCAGCAGAAGGAGCAGAAATCTTACACACACCTGGAGAGCCTAGTCTTAGGAGCACATAAAGTCATCCATGGGAAAAGAGAGCAGGCAAAGCAAAGTGCTAGGCACAAGTGGGACAGGTGGGTAGATGTGGTGATGTGGTGGCCCAGCTTTTTGAAGACAAGGTCATCAGCAGAGAGTGAGGATGGGGAAGGTGTAAGGATGGTGGAGGTGTGATCTTGTTATCTAGGAAAATTGAGGAATGGCCAGACTAGAAAACTCTAGTCAAACTAGAGAACATGATCAATGGGCAGCTCTATGGACTCCTTGAGGTTACTGGTCATGAATTTAACTTGGGACAGTTAACTATTTCTGTGTTCTCTAGCCAGGTTCAACTATCTGGTTCCAAGGGCAGGAAGAGGCAGACAGCAGTGTGTAATCAGGGTTAGGCAACAGAGAAAGGGAAAGAGAAGGGAGTTGAGCATGTATTCAGGGAAATGACTACAATTGTGTCATAAGGTCTAGAATGGGTAAGAAGAAACCTGAGAATGTGGTGAAGAGGAGGGCAAGGGACATTGAAAAGGTGGTGGGATCAATGGATGGTGAGTCCGATGAGGTTTACAAATTGTCAAGTTGGTTACTAGGTGGAATTAACTGGAAAGAAAGGAGGTGGTGATCAGAAAGTTATGTGTTTGCAGCTGAGACTGTGGAGGAAGAGTTGCTCTTGGGATGTGGCCACCAAAGAAGCTGCATTAATAGAGGAATAACTTCTAGAATAAGGGAAGGGAATGTCCCATTTTATTCTCCCCCTTTCAGATATCCTGAACACCACATTCAGAATCTAGACAAAATATATTGAGTATCCTAAATTACCTAAAGCAACTTTGGAGAATAATTACCTAAAGCGACTTTGGAAAACAATCAAAGACTTGGCTTGTTGGGAGATAAGACTCAGACTGTACTGTCCACATCAGGGGAACAGTACTATCTCAGACATCTGAAAGCTGCTTTTTCAGAAGAGGATTAGATTCATTTCTGTATATTGTTTCTAGTGAAGAACCCATTTGTGGAATGCCAGAGGAGGCAGTTCAAAATAAATCAGAACCATTCCACAATGCACTAGACTCTCTTTGGGAATGAGTTCTCTGTCAAAGAAAGAGTTAAAGGGCGGGTTGCATGGCTTATTGGTGATATTATAAGAGGGAATGCAAGATCAGTGCTCTTTAAGATGCCTTCCAACACCAGTAGTCTATTCCGGCCTCTTAACAACCCCATGCAGCTGACAGTATAGGTATTGTCATTCCCATTTTATGAAAGAGAAAACTGAGACTCAGAGAGACAAGGTGCGTATCTCAGGTCACACAATACCTGGAAGGATGGCAAGTTGAACACAGGTCTGTTGACTCTGAGTGCAGACTACGTTCCACAATGCCGAGTTACCTGTGGATACAAAGAGATGGGAATGAAATTGCTTCAAGAGCCTGTTTTTGGCAGGGCTCACTGCTTATCTAATGAGTCAGTAATCATTCCGTGATCCCCCAGACAGGAGTCTTGCTATTCATGTGAGAAGGTTAAATAAACTAGGATGTAAGAGGCCCTTCAGGTATCATCAGGACCAGTTCACAGTTTCACAGACACTGGAAGTTCAGAGAGGACCCTTGGGGAGGAGTGTGTGTCAGTCAACAGGAAGGTGTCCTTAAACAGGAAAGATGATGGATTGATGGTTACTTGTTTTGAGTTTCTAATAAGATAAAGCAGATGTTTCTGTGGATACTGTAGGTGGGGAACGAGTTGGTTTCCCCAGGCTCTCTTGGAAATACAGTAGCCGCAAGATAGAATGCCCAGCCTGAGGGTGAGTCAATAGCTCCAAAATCAAACACAATGTATTTTAAGGAAGAACCTTGGGAAATGTTGACTCTTGCTTTCAGTATTCTCATCTCTGTCCACATATCACTAATAAAAAGCTCCACTTTCTTGCTCCTACCCACTATCAGGATGTGCGTTAAGATGTTTGGCCTGAAATAAACTCATGATGGCTCTCAGTTCCTGTCCAGGAGCTTGGCCGCTGAAGAGGGCCTGCCAGGACAGAAGGAGTCTGTGAACCACAGCAATAGATAGTTGGAAGTATCCTCCCCAAAGCCAAGACAGATTGATGCTACTATAGCAAGGACTGTTGTTTCTTCTTGTTATACTCCTGCTGTGCAGTGTACAGGACCGTGTGCCCGAGCACCATATCCTGTTGGCTCAAGTTTTTCCCAGTGGTTTCTTACATTTTTCCTTTTGGTTACTTACAGTAGAAGGTATAGGAATCATCTGTTTTAAGTTTGCATCTGGAGTCTAGCTCTGGCTGATAATTGGCCTGGGTTGGACAGAAGTTTGATGCCAGGAGCAGTTTTAGCCTTCAGACAGGCCAGGAAAGAAACCACCCTCTTTTTCTCTAGCTCTCAAACCCTAAAGAATCCTTAAATATAGGAATTAGCTGTTTTGTTAGTATTCATATTTGAATTGAAACCTTTAAGGGCACCTGCCAAATGTCAGGTCATAAACAAATGGGAGGAGGAGAAGAAAGGAGATGGAAATGGGGAGTCCCACTGAGGCTGAAATGAAACAGGGAGTGTATGCTGGAGCACATTGGTTGGCTCTGAAGGGCAGGGGTTCAGGTAGGATTCTTAAGGTACTAAGATGAGAACATTAAAGAGGAAGGGAAATAATAACAAAATCATACTTTAAAAATAAAGTCATCAATTTTTTAGCTCCAGGAACATTTCTTGTTTTTCTCTTTGTTTTTGTTTGAGTTGGAGTCTCACTCCCTCACCCAGGCTGGAGTGCAGTTGCATGCTCACGGCCACCCCAGTGTCAACCTGCCAGGTCCTTCCACCTCAGCCTTCCAAGTAGCCAGAACTACAGGTGCACACTATTGTGCCCAGCTAATTTTTGATTTTGTTGTAGAGACAAGGTCTCACTAAGTTGCCTGAGCTGGTCTCGAACCCTCAGGCCCAGGCAGTCCACTCACCTTGGCCTTCCAAAATGCTGGGATTACAGCCTGAGCCACCGGGCATGGCCATTTTTTGGTTTTTTAGTCTCTCCATCTTTAGCTCTGTGCTCCGGCTCTCTCTCTCTCTCTCTCTCTCTCTCTCTCTCTCTCTTTCTCTCTCTCTCTCTCACACACACACCACAATACCTGAGTTTCAAATCACAGTAGAAGTAATAATTTCAACATTATTGTCCTTTGTGAAAAGTTCTTATTTTCAGAGAAATTCATACCACCCTGCATCCCTAATCTCTGGAGGTAATAACTGCACAGTCTCACCCCTTTATGGTAAGTTCTAAATATGCTGTGAGA
>NW_006974870.1:2493-3686 GCF_000164805.1 Carlito syrichta | reverse complement strand
TTACCATGTGTCAGGACCGCAGTCTGGGTGAGCATGTCATGGACCCTGGGGGCCCCTGGGAGGACCACAGAGGCAGGTCGTGTCTGGCAAAGGAACTTCCATGGAGAGTTGTAAAGGAATCTGTCTCAGGAAGCAGTGTTGGAGACCAGATGGTTACATACCTCTGGGAATGGGGAGCTTACTAGCTTTACGATAGCTCTTTCTGTTGTTTGGCACATGTGGGGAAAATTGTCTTTATGTGGAACAGAAATCTATCTCCTTTTCTTTTTCACCACAGCCCCAGTTCAGCTCTGTTAGGTGGGCCCATCTCTCAGCTCCCTCTGCCCCTGACCTTGGACATGGAATGATACAAACAGCCCTGCCCCCTCAACTATCCCACCCTTCTGCTCCACTGCAGGCTACTTTTTCAAATGCCATCAGTTCCTGCAGCCCCTCAGAGTACAGAGTCCTCTCTTCCTTCGGGTCATGCCCTCTGGACAAATTCCCAGTGGCCCAAGTCGTGCTCACAAAATCAAGCCCCAGAGCAGGGTCTAAGTGATTCAAGGAGTCAGGCTAGTTATTCAGCCAGGAACTCAAGAAAACACTTGCAAATGTTTTTCACTTGGAACAGACAAAGGCAATGCTAAAAGGCAGAAAAAGGAGCTAAGGCAATGGTGAGATACTTACAGGAAGGAGGAAGTAGTATCCTCCAGAGGTCGTACTTAGCAGTGTCTGTGGCCAATCCTGGCTTTTCCTGCTGTGTCTCTGTTTCTCCTACATGCCGTCTCTCTGCATGCTCAGTTTCATGGGGGTTGGGTAGCAAAGCCATAGTGGACCTTCCTAACATTCCCTCTCTTGTCCCCCACGGAAGTGGCATGGCCATGACCCTGAACTTCTGCCAGCCCGGAGAATCCGCACTAAGTGGACCATGTCTTCCTGCTTGAGGGCAAAGGTGCGGATGTCTATGTGCTAGGCTGGCCCCTTCAGGCAACCGGAACCCACACCTGACTGGGGGCAGCTGCAGTGGGTTCGCCCCCTCTCCTGAGGCACGAAGGTTCCCTGAGAACCTTCAGGCCACACCCCACCCAGCTGCTGCCCAACTTTGGGCAGGGGTAGCCCTTCCTCCCGCCTCTGCTTCTGACCCTTTCCGTAGATCCCGGTATGCCCACCTTGGACATCCTTGGTCCTCTGTGTCCCTTCTCATCACCTCCTGG
>NW_006974870.1:0-1317 GCF_000164805.1 Carlito syrichta | reverse complement strand
GAGGGAGGAGGAGACCTGGGCACTGTTCACAGGAAGCTGTTTGCTGATTGATGGGGTGGAGGGAGATTTACACACTGAACAGACAGCAATGGACACTAGGCAGGTCAGAATGCAATCCCTCCCCTTCTTGGTCTGTCCACAGCAGATCTGTCCTGCAGGGACTCAGTTCAACTGTTCCCAACTCTAGGAAGCCCTCTCTCACTACACCAGCAATCCCTGTCATCTCTTCTTTTCCCCCATTGTCCTGGGAGTCCAAATTTCCCCCTCTAGCCTGGCCCACTTGGACTGGTTGCCCTTGCCTGTTTCCTCCCACCTCTGTGACTCCCTGAAGAGTGACTCTCTCCTCTGTGTGAAGAATCTAACTTCTCTTCTACAGCCTGCCTGGACCAGGTCTCCTTCCTTCCTCACTGGGAAGAGGGGACAAGGCATCCCTCACTGTGCTGGTGGTGCTGACAGATACTCTCCTCCCTTACAGTCATGAGGGCCTTAGGGAAAGGGGATGCAGCCTTTTGAAGCCCAAGGTGACACTGTGGCCATGATTTCCAGCTGCCTGGTGCCTTCCTGCTCAGATGGATATCCAAGTGCATGCCCGTCCAAAAGTCAATCATGCCTGCCTTAAGCCTTGGATCTTGAAACTAATTCATACTCACTGCTGACATATGGGAGCTACAGAGGGGATTAAAAAGAAAATAAAAATCAATCATAATCCTATTACCCAATGTCATCCAACACCATTATCTTTGTACGTTTCTTGGAAGATTTTTTTTTCCCCTCTGTGTTTTGTAACACAGATCATATTATATTTATAATACGATCGTATTATATTTATAAACTTGCTTCTTGTTTTTATGCATAGAAATAGCACACACGATATGCAAATGGCCAATAAGCACATGAAAGATGCTCAACATCATTAGTCATGAGGAAAATGTAAGTCAAACCCACAACAAGATACTGTTTCATACCCACGGGGATGGCTAACATGAAAACAAAATAGACAATAACAAGTGTTGACGAGAATGTGGAGAAAGTGAAACTTTCATATGTTGCTGGAGAAAGTGGTCAGTTGCCTTGGTAAGAAGTCAGCTGGTTACTCACAAAGTCATCCACTTCCAGGTGTCTATGTGAGAGAACACACAAAAACTTGTACATGAATGTTCATAACAGCATTATCCATAAAAGCCATGAGGTGAAAACAACCCAGGTGTCCAGCAACTGATGAATGCATAAACAAAATGCAGAATATCTGTACACTGGAATGCTGATTCCATCATAAAAAGTAATGAAGTACTGATGTATACCATGTCATGAATGGAT
>NW_006974869.1:0-381 GCF_000164805.1 Carlito syrichta | reverse complement strand
TGGAATCACCAGAGTTCTTACTCAGAATATATAATTGGCTCCCACAAATCAGTAAGAAAAGATATAGACAAACAAATAGAAAAAAAATTAGGAAAGAATCAGAAACAAATGTTTCAAGAAAACAGATACCCAAATGATCATGAAATATGTAACAACATGCTTACTTTTATTAGCTATTACTGGCACCTAAATGCTAAGCACTCGGGTATACCAATGCAAAGCACTTCTCCTACTTACTAGAGAAGTGATGGTGATAGTGAAGACATAGAGCAATAGGTGCTACTGGTAGAATTAAAAAACACACTGGAAAACTGCATGGCCGTGCTAATAACATTAAACAGGAGCCTACTCTTTGATGGAGCAATTCGAATACTATTTATG
>NW_006974868.1:0-322 GCF_000164805.1 Carlito syrichta | reverse complement strand
ATTAATTTGAATTTAGTTTTTATGCTTATATTTGCCATTGATAAAATTTAATCAAACCTATAGTCAGCCACGTAAGTTTCTAATAAGCAAAATTAAAGCGATGCATGAGTGACTTCATAATATCTAGAACATTATAGGTTTTTCCGCTTATGAATTGGTATAAGTGCTTCACATTGCATCATGATAAAATCCATTACAAGATAAAATTGCCATTTTAAAATATAATTAAAACCTAAAGCATAAAATAATTCAGTTAGTAATTATTGGTTCTTTCTAATTACAGTTTTATTTCTGATTCAGAAAAAAATAAGCCAGGTATATT
>NW_006974867.1:0-322 GCF_000164805.1 Carlito syrichta | reverse complement strand
TGAGTTGATTTTTGCATATGGAGTTAGGTAGGGGTCCAGTTTCATTCTTCTGCATGTGTTTAGCCTGTTTTCTCAGCACCATTTACTAAATATCTCAGTAATTGTTATTGGTGGCTTTGTCAAAGCTGAGTTGGTTGAGAGACAGTGTTTTTGCTTCCGGAATCTCTGTCCACTGTCCATTTGTCTATGTGCCTATTCTTAGTCAATACCAGGGTGTTTTGTTTACTGCAACCTTGTAATAAAGTTTAAAGTCTGGAAGTGTGATACCTCCCACTTTGTTCTTTTTACTGAAGCCTGTTTTGGCTATTCATCCTCTTTTATG
>NW_006974866.1:0-387 GCF_000164805.1 Carlito syrichta | reverse complement strand
TAGTTATGTCAGCTAACTAGTCAGCTAGCTAGTTAAGTCAGCTAGCAAATCAGTTAGTTACTTAGCTAGCTAGTTGGCTGGCAACTCAGCAATCTGATAAGATAACTATTGGGCTTGCTCGCTTTCCATAAGGTCAACTAGTCAGCTCGCTCACCAGCCAACATGTCCACTAAGTTGTCGGCTGGCTCACAGGCAAACAGGTCAGCTAACTAGTCAGCTTACTCACCAGCTGAGTAGTTTAATCAACTTACAGGTCGGCCTGCTCACCAGCCGACTAATTAAGGCAGCTCAAATGTCGAGTCACTTGCTAGCAGACTAGTTATGTCAGTTCACTGGTTGACTCATTTGCCAGCTGACTCGTCAACTCTTCTGACCATTTGGCTCACT
>NW_006974865.1:1914-2757 GCF_000164805.1 Carlito syrichta | reverse complement strand
ACTTGTTGTTTGCTGGTTTGCTGAAAAAACTAGTCTGCTGACTAGTTGGCCGACTAGTTAACTGATCTGCCTTGACGGCCGACTATTTAGCTGAGCTAACTGTCAGCTTACAAGTTATTCGACTAGTCGGTCGATTGGTTATCTGTCTTATCTAGTTGGCCGGCTAGTCGGCAGACCAGTTACCTGACTTAACTAGTTGACCAGCAAGTAATCCGACAGGTGAGTTGCCTTATCTAGTCAGCCTGCGAGTGAGTCAACTGTCCAGCTGACTTAACTAGTCGACTGGTGGGTGAGCTAATCAGTCAGTCGAATTTAGTCAGCTGGCGAGTGAACCGACTGGTCAGAAGAATTAACAAGTCAGTTGGCAAGTGAGTCAGCCAGTGAGCTGACTTAGCTAATTGGCCTGTGAGTGAGCCAAAAGGTGAGCTGCCTTAACTAGTCGGCCAGCAAGTGAGTCAAATTGTGAGCTGACTTAACTAGTCAGCTGGCGAGTAAGACGACTAGTTATCTGCCTGTTGGGTTGCAAGCGAGCTGACTAATTTGATAAATGGTAGGCAGGTGAGGGAGCCAAATAGCTTACCTGATGGAAAGGAAGTGAGCCCACTAATTAGCTGACCAACTAGCTGATTTGCTAGCTGACTAGATAGCTAAGTAACTAGCTTATTTGCTAGTTGACTTAACTAGCTAGCTGGCTATCTAGCTAGTAAACAAGCTATCTAGCTGTCTAGCCAGCTGACTTAACTAGCTAGCTAACTGGCTAGTTAGCTGGCTAGCTGATTTAACTAGCTAGTTGACTAGGAAGCTGACTAGCTAGCTGACTTAAGTAGCTAGCAGGCTAGCTAG
>NW_006974865.1:0-336 GCF_000164805.1 Carlito syrichta | reverse complement strand
GCTTGCCAGCTGACTTAACTACCTACCTAGCTAATCTTCTGACCAGCAAGCTGACTTAACTAGGTGACTTAACTAGCTAGACAGCTGGCTAGCCAGATGACTTAACCAGCTAACTAAGTAGTTATCTTACTCCTTATCTAACGTTTTTGCTAGTTTTCTCAATTATCTGACTTAACTCATTAGCTCACAAGCTAGCTAGCTGACTCAATCAGCTTACTTAACTCCTTAGCAAACTAGCTAGCTATTTGACTAATCCAGTGGACTTAACCCGTTAGTTAATTAGCGAGATAGCCTACTAAACCTCTGACCCAACCCGTTTGCTAACTAGCTAGCTAG
>NW_006974864.1:0-345 GCF_000164805.1 Carlito syrichta | reverse complement strand
TTTTTATCCTACTATGTCACTGACTTTATTACTTCTAACAGGCTTTTTTGTGAAGTCTTTAGAATCTACTACTTATAGGATCATGTCATCGGCCAACAAAGAAAATTTTACTCTTTCCTTCATAGCAGCTTTTGAACTTGTCAATTTTGATGACTTTTAGTGTTTCTGCCTTGTTTTGGTTTTATCTTGTCCACATTGGCAAAACATTTCCCTCTGAGAACTTTTTTCTTTGGGAGAACAGCAACAAAAAAAAGGTGTTCAGGGAGAGATTGGGTGAATAGGGAGGAATAGGCAATGGGGGTCGTTCAGCTTTTGTTCAAAAACTGCTGAACTCTCAGTGCAGTG
>NW_006974863.1:0-393 GCF_000164805.1 Carlito syrichta | reverse complement strand
CCAGTGTTATGATTTCCATTTTAATATTCATGTCACTGTATTGAGCATAAACTCCAAAAATGAGGGAGTGTAGAGATGTTTCCAACCCCTCTTCTGTCAAAGTCTGGAATTTAGTGTTTCAGGTTTCCATGAGATCCCTTTAGACAGACCAGGTAAACTATTCATTTGGTTGGGGGACTTAGAATATTATTTTTGAGCCGGGCTGGGTGGCTCAGCCTGTAATCCCACACCTTTGAGAGGCTGAGGTGAGTGGATTCCCTGAGCCTGCAGGTTCGAGACCTGCCTGTGCAGCAAGACCTCATCTCTACAATAAATAAAAAAATCAGCTGGGCATGGTAGAGCGTGCCTGTAATTCCAGCTACTCAGAAGGCTGAGGTGGAAGGATCGCTGGAG
>NW_006974862.1:0-572 GCF_000164805.1 Carlito syrichta | reverse complement strand
GCCTGACCTCAGATCCACCTTGGGAGCAGAGATTCCAGTGGAGTTGGGACCGTAGATGCCACTTTCCCAGGTTACCCAAGCACTCATTCCCCATTTCAGACAGTCGGGCTGTCTGGGGCCGTGGACCCCCATAAAGTCAAGAAGATGGGGCCCCTTGTTGGGATGTAGGGTTAAGGCAGCTGAAACAGCCTCCAGGTAAGGGGGAGAGCCAGCCTCTACAGAGGCCCCCGGGCAAGTCGCTGTGGTGCTTGGGGCTCTGTTTCCTCCACTGGCAAGTGGAGGGACGATGACCCAGCTGTGCAAGCCTCACAAGGAGGTTCAGGAGAGGGAAGGGACTTGAGGGTGCTCATGCCTGGCTCTCCATCGGTCTGATACATGGGAGCTCCCTGCTCTTGGACGGGTGTGATCCGACTCTCCTCCCAAGAACAGCACTGGGGGGGGCAGAATCCAGTTTAGCCCAGACCTCTGGCCCCTTTGGTCTGATACATGGGAGCTCCCTGCTCTTGGACCGAAGGAACGAAGGTGAGAAAGACCGTGATAGTTTCACGAAAATGAGTCCTCTGGAGACCTTG
>NW_006974861.1:0-535 GCF_000164805.1 Carlito syrichta | reverse complement strand
TATTTATGAGAATATTTTACTCATGTGAGCAATCAGAAAGAATAGAACAACCTCAAATCTTCCCTCTCCTGGCCATTGCACGGCCAATGCTGCTTCCAAAGATGGTTTAAACCATAACGTAATCCATAAACCATAGACACACAAATAGAACTGGGCAGATACAAGAGCTATTTTCTGTCTCAGTGACACTCACTAACATACACAACACTTTATTTTAAGCAAGTGCCAAAAAAAAAGAAACTGAGTCATAACATTACTTAAAAATCTGTGTACCACCATTCTTTCCATTGTTCCTGCAGTTCTTGTGTCAAAATAAGCAACATTCTTGGCCATCTCTTTTGTTTTGGTTATTCCTTATACAAAACTGTGTGGCCTAAGTTTTCAAACTTTGCCTTTGATATAATAATGTAATTTAGAAAATTCGTTTTCATTACAATACTATTAATTGTAAGACTACTGCAATTTTTTTTTTTTTTTGAGGAGTCTCACTCTGTTGCCCAGACGAGTGCAGTGGCCGCTCCCGGCCACCGCAGCC
>NW_006974860.1:0-381 GCF_000164805.1 Carlito syrichta | reverse complement strand
CCTCCCTTTCTGCAAGCTGGCTCTCATTGAGGAGGGAGTGAGTCTCACACTGGAGTACGTAGCAGGTGAAGGGGTGGGCGCCCTGACAGAGAAATGCCCCTATGCCAGGTGTTTCTCCTGGAGTGGGCTCAGTGGGCAACTCCACGTGCCCTCTCTGGGTTCCTGGGTCTTAGGAAGGGAGTGGTCTTTGTGATGCGGCCCCAAGAGGGGCGGGGAGGCTGGGCATGTGGGCTCATGCCTGTCACCTTAGCAAACTGGGAGGCTGAGGTGAGAGGATTGCCTGATCTCCCGGGTTTGAGACCAACCTGGGTACCTTGGTGAGACTTTGTCTCTACAAAAAGTCAAAAACTGAGCTGAGTTTTGTGGTGCATGCCTGTCTCT
>NW_006974859.1:0-448 GCF_000164805.1 Carlito syrichta | reverse complement strand
ACCACACTCCCACCACATGGCCCACCTTTGTCTGGTTCTTGAAACTGCAAAGACTTCCCCTTTCTCCCTCACCCCGCACCACCCTTCCCAGGACCTGTACGTCCAAGAGCCAGACCAAAAACACATAAGAAAGAGTTTCGCACTGGCGAACAATTTTATTTTCTAGGGTAGCTTAAGCAGCAATTTACCCAGAGCACACTGAGGCTGCACCCTTGGGAGGTCAGTTCTGTCCAAAGGGATGGGAATCCCCGGGTCTCCAGGCTGGTGGTCTCGGGGGCTCTGGCACTGGCTCTACGAAACTAGGGTCCTCCCTCACTAGCGCTGGAAAGTGCATCGCGTCTCTTATCTCCAGCTTCAGATTATGAAGACAATGGGATCCATAACGTTTCAGCTCACTGGTTTTGTTCTCCTCTGCCTGAGTAGGCAGTCCTATGCTGAAGGAGGAGAT
>NW_006974858.1:0-3823 GCF_000164805.1 Carlito syrichta | reverse complement strand
TGGTTTCCTCTGTGATGTGGGCCCCAGTGATAGTACCTCCTCTGTGACTCAATTCATAATTAATACTCTGCTGTGTGATGGGTTCCTCATTGATGGACCCTCCTCAATATTTGGTAATCCAGTGACTGGTCCTGTCCTGTGATAGATGTCCTCTATCATGGGGTTTCCCAGTGAATAGCTCTATTCTGTGATGGATGCCCCAGTAATTGGACCTCCTTTGTGATGGCTGCCCATTAACTTGCCCTTTTCAGTGATGGGTGACTCAGAAACTGACTCTCTGTGATGGGCTCTCCATTGTCTATTTCTCCTCTATGATGGGTTCCACAGTGTCTGTGATTAATTTATACTGAGTGCCCCAGTTACTAACCTTCCTATATGATTGGTGCCTCAGTGACTATTCCTTCTCCTAATGGGTACACCAGTTACTGGATGTCCTCTGTGATGGGTTCCCCAGTTACCAGGCCAACTCTGTGATGAATGCCCAGTGATTGGGACTCATATGCAATCATTACTCCAGTGACTGGCTCTCCTCTGTGATTGGTGCCCCAGTGACTAGTCCTCCTACTAATGGGTATCCCAATGACTGGACCACTTCTGAGCCAGGAGCCTCAGTGAATAACCTCCTCTTTATGGTTGCATTAGTGACTAACCCTTTTCTCTGATCAGTGCTTCAGAGATAGATTCCCCAACATGTTCCCCTCCTAATTGGTACCACAGTGACTGGCCCACTTTTGATATTTGTTTATCAGTGCCTGGTCCGCTCTAGCATTGGTGCCTCAGTAACTGGCTCTCCTCTATAATTGATGCATCAGTGAAAGTCTTTCTTCTGTGAAGGTATTCCAATGTCAGTCCCTTTTCCATAATAAGTGTCCCAGTAACTAGCTTTTTTCTGTGATGGGTGACACAGTGACTGCTCATCTCTGTGCTCTGTGATAGGTGCCAAAGTGACTAGCTGTGTTCTGTGATGAGTACCCCTGTAACTGGGCCTCCTCTGTGATGGCTGTCCCATTGACCAGCTCTACTCATTGATGGGTGCCTCAGAGACTGGATCTCCTCTGTAAAATGTGCCATAGTGAATAGCCTTCCTCTGTGTTGGATGCTTCAGTAACCAGGCTTCATTTGTGAGGGGTACCCTTGTTTCTCGTCCTTCTCAGTGATCAGTATCTCAGTATCTGGCCCTTCTCCTATTGGATGCCCCAGTAACTTGACCGTTTCTATGATGGGTGTTCAAGTGACTGGCCTTCCTCCTAATGTGTACTTCCATAACTGGGCCTCCTCTTGGATGGGTGCCCTAGAGACTGGTCCTTTTCTGTGATGGCTGCCTCAGTGAGTGGTCCTCATCTGTTATCAATGCTTCAGTGACTGACCCTCCTCCTAATGGGTGCCCCAGTGACCTACCCTTCTCTGAAATGGTATCTCATGAATATCCAACCTCTGTGATTGGTGCCTCAGTGACTGACCCTCCTCTGGGAAGGGTTCTTTAATGACTCACTTTCTCTGTAATGGGCACCTCAGTGATTGGCTTTTCTCTGTCATGATGCTTCAGTGACTGGTCCTCCTCTGTGACAGATGACCCAGTGACTAGCCTTCTTCTGTGATGGGTGACACATTAACTGGCTCTCCTCTCTAATGGCTACTCCATGCTTCTCTATTTGCACCCCCAGTTACTAGGCCCTTTTTGTGATGGCTACCTCAGTGACTGTGTTCTTCTGTGATGTGTGCCCATGTGATTGTGCCTGCTCTGTCATCCATGTCATAGTGACTGACTTTCTATTATGGGGCCTCAGTGACTGGCTCTCATCTATGGTACGTTACTCAGTGACTGCTATTCCTCTATGATGGATGACGAAGTGACCGATCTTCTTCCATAACGATTGTCCTAGTGATGGGTCCTCTACTGTGATGGGTGTCCCAGTGAATGCCCTCCTCTGTGATCACTGCCTCAGTGACTAACTCTCCTCTGTGATGAGTGTCCCATTGATTGAGTCACCTATGAAATGAGTGTCCCAGTGATTTGACCTCCTCAGTGATGGGTGTCTCAATTACTGACTCACCTCTGTGATGGGTTCACCAGTGAGTATTTCTCCTCTATAATGAATGCCTCAGTAACTGAGCTTCCTTTGTGATGGATGTCCCACTATTGACCTTTCTCTGTGAACCTTGTTCCAGCGACTGGCCCTTCTTCTATTTGGTGACTTGAGACTGGACTTCCTCTGAGATAGGTGCCCCTGTGACTCTCCCTCCACTGTAATCTGTGTCCCCACTGAGTGGCCCTCCTTTGGGATTCTTGCCTCAGTGAATGGTCCTCTTCTCTGATAAGTGTTTCAGTGACTGTCTCTCCTCCTAATGGGTGCCCCAGTGAATGACCCTCATCTGGGATGAATGGCCCTCATCTTGACCCACCTCTGTAATTGGTGCCTCAGTGACTGGAACTTCTCTGGCATTGGTGACTCAGTGACTTTCCTCTGTGACGGATGCCTCAGTGACCACCTCTACTCTTTAATGGTGCTCCAGTGACTGGTATTCTTTGTGATATGGCCCCAGTGACTAGCCTTTCTCTGTGTAGTGCACTCCTTTGAATAGTCTTCGGTTATATATGCCTCAGTGACTGGCTCTCCTTTTGAGTACCCTAGTGACTAACCCTCTTTTATCATGGGAACTCCAGTGACAGGTTCTCCTCTGTGGTGCTTGTACCATTACTGACCCTCTTGTTTGCTGGCTGCCTCACTGACTGATCTTCCTCAGTGATTTTTTTCTACCCTTAATGGGTGCTTCAGTTGATTGCCCCCTCTGAGATGGGTGTCTCTGTGATTGGTACCCCTTCATGACAGTTGTTTTCTTGACAGGGCCTCTTTCATGATTGGTGCCACCCATGAGTGGCCCTCCTACAAGTTTCATGGTCCAGTGACTACTATTCCTACGTGATGGGTTCTCCAGAGGTTGGTCATCTTCTGTAATGGGTGATGCAGTGAGTAGCTTTTTTTTCTGAGATGGGTGTCCCTGTGACTGGCCCTCCTCTATAATATATGCCCCAGCCTCCTCTATAATATATGCCCCAGTTTTTGAACATCATCTGTTATGGGTGTCCTATTGACTGGCCCTCCTTTTTATGTATTCCTCAGTGGCTGGATTACCTCTCTGATGAGTGTCTCAGTGATTTGTTCTCCTCTATGACAGTGTCCTCTTGACAGTTTCCCTTCTGTGATGAGTGCCCCAGGGACTTGTCCTTCTCTATGATGGGTGTCCCAGTCAATATCCCTTCTCTGTGAAGTGTACCACAAAGAGTGGGCATCCACTGTGATGAATGCCTTAGCTACATGCCTGGAGCACCAGTTATTGAGTTCCCTCTTAATGGATGCCACAATGACTGGCTGTCCTCTGTGATGGGTGCTACAGTGGCACTCGTCTGTGATGTGTGCCTCAATGACTGGTCTCTTTGATTAGCTCTCATTTGTGATATTGTCCCAGTCACTAGCTCTCATTTCTTATGAGTGATCCAGGGAGTAGCCTTCTGTGATCGGAGCCTCAGTGACTGGTTCTCCCCTATAATATGGGCCCAGTGATTGGCACTCTTTTTGTGATGGATGCCCAATTGACTAGTCCTCTTCTGTGTGAGCGCTTCCATTAGTGCATCTCTGCTTTCAGTGCCCTTGTCACTATCCCTCATTCATAATTGATGACTTAGTGATTAACCCTTCTCTGTAATGTGTGTTCCAGTTACAGACTGTCTTCCATAATGACTTCCAGAGTGACTGATCTTCTTCTTTGTAGGGTGGTCCAGTGAATGGTAATCTGTGATAGGTGCTACAGTGACAGGTCTTCT
>NW_006974857.1:0-10099 GCF_000164805.1 Carlito syrichta | reverse complement strand
TACATGGCCTCCAACTAAGTACGGATAAAGAATCTTTGTTGTATTTGTGCCCGATCCAAAAAATTCCCAGGTTGTCTGCTATGGGACAAACAAGAAATAGAGGTTCGTGCTCCCCAAACGTTTTGTTGCAATTTAGAATGCAGAGATTATGAATCGGTCATTTTAGGACTCCAGAACATTCTGTTCCTCTTAAAAGTTGTAAACGTGTATTGGCACTCCAAGTCCGTTAGGTTCCTCGGATCAACTAAGGCCAGATTCCAGGACAAAAAGAATCTTCTTGCCATATTTGGATGTAATTCTGGTCTTAAGGAGAACCCTGTAATCCTTCCCCTTCCGTGTCCCTTTTTATTTTGTGACGGGACAAGGGTTTTGCAGTTTGCCATATGTTTAGTACATATTTGTAAAGGTAACCAGGAATAATAAATCCACGTACCTAGAAAACTTCTGGGCATATGTCTTTTGATATACTGAATGTGCAATCCACATCGACAGGCAAAATCAGGGCATCTTACTGAGAAGGAAAAGGAAATCCGGTTCTAGGAGTTCTCATTTTCCGGAAACTACAGGGCCTCTTGATAAGATTTAATCAGCAATGTGGGCTTCTGGGTCCCTACATTTTCAGAACTACTTGCTCCATGGATATGCTAAATCTGTCATTACCGATCCTCAGGAACTTTATGGTCCTCTTCTTAGCTGTAATCAACGATCTGGCCCTAAAAACCGTTTGTTTCCTAGGAACATCTATGACCATAATGATATTATCCTGAATCAAAAGGTATATTGGTACAAAATTCCTCAATTCAGGTGACCTCAACGTACAGAAATTTCTTGTGGGCGGGCAGGTCGGAATTGGGATGTTGGGTTTGGAAGACTCCACATTTTTGGGAGGTCTTGTGAAGGGGAACCAGGAATCATGGATTCCAGTTCCCAAAGAACATTATGGACGTCTTTCTCTTGATATCCAAAAAACTGGAATTCTCGGTCACCAGGAACTGTCTCAGCATCCTGCAGAGTGACGCAGGAAGCTGGGTAATGAAGGTCACCTTATAGAGAAAACTACACATCATATTGCTAAGGAAGTATAAGGAAACTTCCTTATATCAGTCTTCAATCCCAAAAACTACAGGCTATCTTCCTAAGAGGTAACCACGAATCAGGTTTTTGTAGTAGGATTCTGGGTAATGGGAGTCTTCACATACAGGAAACGTCACTGCCTAATTCTAAGTAAGAATAGGAATCTGCGTTACTCGTGTCCTCAATCCCAATAAAACATCAGGTTGTCTTGCTATGGGCTAAATACGAATCATGGTGTTTTGGAGCATGACTCTGGGAAATGGAGTCCTTATTTACAGGCAACTACATGACATTTTGCTAAGAAAGAATAAGAATCTGGATTACAGAGTCCTCAATCCCAAACATCTGCAGAGCATATTGGAAAGTGCTAAAAAGGAATCAGAGTTTCGAAGCAGGATGTATCTAATGAGAGTCCTTTAATACAGGAAAATACACTGCCCCTTGCCAAGGAGGAAAAAGAGTCGGGGTGATAACATTCCACATTCCTAAGAATCAACAGGCCATCTGGTGTGACAGCTAAACAAGAATCAGGGTTTAGAAGCTGGAACATAGTTAAAGGCAGTCTTCTTATACAGAATCTACACGATCACTAACTAAGGAGAAAAAAGAAACCTGTCTTACATGGTTCCTCCAAACCAATATCTACATGACATCTTGCTAATGGCAAAACTAGATTCAGGGTTTCCAAACAGGATTCTGGGAAAAGGGAGTCCTCATATACAGGACGTTACACAGACACTCGCTAAGGAAGAATAAGGAATCTGTGATACACTAATTCAAATTCCGAAAAGTACTCAGGGTGTCGTGTTGCAGTGTAAACAAGAATCAAGGCTTTGAGCTCGTCTCATGTTTCGGAGATATTTGGCTTGGGCGTATGATGAATCAGTCATTTCAGGACTCCTGCAACATTCTGGTCCTCTTGAGAGTTGTAATCGGGTATCAGGAAGCACAAGTCCCTTAGATTCCTCGAGACAATTAAGGCCAGATTACCTCCAAAAAAGAATCATTTTGCATTATTGGGGCGTAACTTTGGTCTTAACAAGAACTTGGTAAGCCTTAAATTTCCGTTTGTACTTAATTGTAGGGGGGCCGAGGGCTTTGCAGTTGCCAAATATTTAGTACGAATTATTAAAATGTAACCAGGATCCATAGTTTCCACGTCCCTAGGACACATCTGGGCATCTGCAGTTTTGTACACAGAGTTTTGGAATTCACATGGACAGGAAAATTCAGGGCATCTTGCTGAGAACGGAAGGAGAATCCGGTTCTTGGAGTTCTCTATCGCCTAAATCTGCAAAGTCTCTTGAAAAGGTTTCATCAGCAATCTGGGCTTCCATGTCGCCATATTTTTAGTGTGTCTTTTGAAAAGGGATCAGGAATCTTGGGTTCCAATTCCTCAGGAACTTTATGGGAGTATTTCTCTGGATATCGAAGCATCTGGAATTCTAGGTCACCAGGAAATATCTTGGCGTCTTGCTGAGAATGAAGCAGGAATTTCAGTAATGGGATTCCTCATATACAGAACACTACATGACCTGTTGCTACGGAAGAATAAGGAATCTTGGTTACACGAGGCCTCCATCCCAAAAACATACAGACTATCTTGCCAAGATACAATCACCAATCAGGTTTTGGGAGTAGGAATCTGGATAATGGGAGTCCTCATAAACATGAAACTGCACTGTCTGTTGTTAAAGGAGAATAAGGAATCTGGTTTACACGTGTCCTCCATCCCAATAAAACTTCAGGGTTACTTGCTAAGGGCTAAACAGGAATTTGGGTTTTTGAAGCATAAACTAGGGAAATGAAATGCTCATACAGACAAATGAACTGACTTTTCCTAAGAAAGATTATGAATGTTGGTGACATGTTTCTCAATCTCAAAAAAATATATAGCGTCTTCCTAAGATCTAAACAAGAATCAAGCTTTCGCCGCATGTATCTGTGAAAAGAAGTACTCATATACATGCAACTGCACTGCTTTTGTTAAAAATAAGGAATCTGGGTAATAAGAGTCCTCAGTCCTGAAAATCTACAGGGCATCTTGCTGATGGCTAAAGAAGAATCAGGAATTCGAGGCATGAATGTGGGTAATAGCAATCCTCATATATAGGAAACACATGACCTCTTGCGTATAAAAGAGAAGAAATCTCTTTTCCACTGTTCCTCTACCAAAAAACCTACATGACTTCTTACTAAGGGCTAAACAAGAATCAGGGTTTCGAAACAGGAATCAAGGGAAAGAGAGACCTAACATACAGGACACTACGTGGCTTCCAACTAAGAACGAATAGAAAGTCATTGTTGTACGCGTCCTCAATCCAATAAATTACCAGGTTGTCTGCTATGGGACAAACAAGAAAGAGATCTTCGAGCTCCCCAAAATTTAGGAGCAATTTAGCATTTGGATATTATGAATCGGTCATTTCAGGACTCCAGCAAGATTCTGGTCCTCTTAAGAGTTGTAAATGGGTATTGGGCACTCCAATTCCGTTAGATTCTTTGAAACAACTAAGGCCAGATTCCAGGACAAATAGAATCTTCTTTCCATATTTGGATGTAACTCTCATCTTAAGGTGAACGCTGTAAACTTTCCCCTTCCGTGTCTCTTTTTATTTGGCAAAGGTTTTTGTACTTGCCAAATGTTTACTATGTACTTTTAATGTTAACCAGGAGTCATGGAATCCACGTCCCTAGGAAACTTCTGGGCATCAATCTTTTGATATACTGAAATTGGAATCCAAATCGATAGGAAAAATAAGGGCGACTTACTGAGAATTAAAAGGAAATCCGGTTCTAGGAGTTCTCATTTTCCGTAATCTACAGGGCCTCTTGATACAGTTTAATCAGCAATCTGGGCCTCTGGGTCCCTACATTTTCAGAGCTACTTGCTCCGTGGATACGCTAAATCTGTCATTACAGATCCTAAGGATAATTCTGGTTGTCTTATTAGTTCTAATCAGGATTTGTCCCTAGAATTCCTTTTGTTTCCTGGGACCATCTACGACCAAAATCATATTCCCCAGAATAAAAAGGTATATTGGTAAAAAAACTCCTCGATTGAGGTGACCATATATACAGAAAATTCTTGTGGGTGGACAGGTAGGAACTGGGGTTATAGATTTGGAGTATTCCACTTTTTGGGTAAGTCTTGTTTGGGGGAACAAGGAATCTTGGATTCCAGTTCCAAAAGTACATTATGGACGTCTTTCTTTTGATATCCAAAATTGGAATTCGTGGTCTCCAGGAACTGTCTTGGCATCCTGCAGATTGATGCAGGAAGTTAGGTAATGGAGGTCGTCATATAAGGAAACTACACGTCATATTGCTAAGGAAGTATAAGGAATCTTCCATATATGAGACCTCAAACCCAAAACTGAAGGCCGTCTTCCTAAGATGGAACCACGAATCAGGTTTTTCAAGTAGGAATCTGGGTAATGGGAGTCCTCACATACAGGAAACTTCACTGCATATGGCTAAGTAGGAATAAGGAATCTGTTATTCGGGTCCTCAATCCCAAAAAAACTTCAGGTCGTCATGCTATGGGCTAAACACGAATAATTGTGTTTTCGAGCATGACATTGGGAAATTGAGTCATTATTTACAGGCAACTACATGACCTTTTGCTAAGAAAGCATAATGATTCTGGGTCACACGAGTCATCAATCCCAAACATCTGCAGAGCATCTTGGAAAGTGCTAATAGGAATCAGAATTTCGAAGCAAGATGTATCTAATGAGAGTCCTATAATACAGGGAAATCAAAGCCCCTTGTCAAGGAAGAAAAACAATCGGGGTTATAACATTCCACAGTCCGAAGAATCAACAGGCCATCTGCGGTAGCCTAATCAAGAATCAGGGTTTAGAAGCTGGAACATAGTTAATAGCAGTCCTCATATACAGAATCTACACGATCACTAACTAAGGAGAAAAAAGAAACCTGTTTTACACGGTCCCTCTATCCCAATATCTACATGACATCTTGCTACTGGCAGAACAAGTATCTCGGTTTTCAGACAGGATTCTGGGGAAAGTGAGCCTTCATATACTGGATATTACAAAGCCCCTTGGTGAAGAAGAATAAGGAATCTGTGATACACTAGTCCACAATCCGTAAAATTCTCCGGGCGTCTTGCTGCGGTATAAACAAGAATCAAGGCTTCAAGCTCGTTTCATGTTTCAGACATATTTGGCTTGTGGGTATTTTGAATCAGTCATTTCAGGACTCCAGCAACATTCTGGTCCTCTTGAGAGTTGTAATGGGGTATCTGGTAGTAAAAATCCCTTAAGTTCCTCGGGACAATTAAGGCCAGATTCCCAGAAAAAAGTACCACATTGCCGTATATGGATGTAACTTTGGTCCTAAGATGAACTTGGTGATCCTTAAATTTCCGTTTGTGCTTTATTTGGAGAGGGGCCGAGAGTTTTGCAGTTGCCAAATATTTAGTACGAATTATTAAAATGTAACCAGGATTCGTGGATTCCACGTCCCTAGGAAATATCTGTGGATCTTCATTTTTGCAAACAGAATTTTGGAATCCACATGGACAGTGAAAACCAGGGCATCTTGCTGAGAACGGAATGGGAATCCGGTTCTTGGAGTTCTCAATCGCCTAAATCTACAAAGTCTCTTGATACTGTTTAATCAGCAATCTGGGCTTCTATGTCGCCACATTTTTAGCGTGTTTTTTGAAAAGGAATCAGGAATCTTGGGTTCCTATTCGTCAAGAAATTTATGGGAGTCTTTCTCTTGATATCCAAGCAATTGGAATTCTAGGCTACCAGGAAATATCTTCGCGTCTTGCTGAGAATGATGCAGGAATTTCAGTAATGAGAGTCCTCATATACAGAACACTACAAGACCTGTTGATACGGAAGAATAAGAAATCTTGCTTACACGAGTGCTCCATCCCAAACCTACAGAATGTCTTGCTAAGAGATAACCACCATTCAGATTTTGGGAGTAGGAATCTGGATAATGGGAGGCCTCATATACAGTGAAGTGCACTGTCTATTGCTAAAGGAGAATAAGAAATATGGTTTAAACGTGTCCTCCATCCCAATAAAAACTTCAGGGTTTCTTGCTAAGGGCTAATCACGAATTTGGGTTTTTGAACAATAAATTTGTGAAATGAAATCCTCATATAGAGGCAACTGCACTGACTTTTCCAAAGAAAGAATAAGGAATATGGCTGAAATATTTTCTCAATCTCCAAAACACTATACGGCGTCTTCCTAAGATCTAAACAAGAATGAAGCTTTCGAAACATGTATCTGTGATCAGGAGTACTCATGTACAGGCAACTGCATGGCTGTTGCTAAAAATTTGGAATCTGGGTTATACGAGTCCGCAGTCCTGAAAATCTACAGGGCATCTTCCTGACGGCTAAAGAAGAATCAGGGATTCGAGGCATGAATATGGGTAATAGCAATCCTCATATACAGGAAAATACATGGCCTCACGGTAAGAAAAAAAGAGGAAATCTGTTTTTCACGGCTCCTCTATCAAAAAATCTGCATGGCGTCCTATGAAGGGGTAAGCAAGAATCAGGGCTTCGAAAAAGGAATCTAGGGAAGGAGAGTCCTCACATACAAGGCACTACATGGCCTCCAACTAAGTATGAATAAAGAATCTTTATTTGTGCCCGATCCAAAAAATTCCCAGGTTGTCTGCTATGGGACAAACAAGAAACAGAGGTTCGTGCTCCCCAAACGTTTTGTTGCAATTTAGCATGCAGAGATTATGGATCAGTCATTTTAGGCCTCCAGAACATTCTGTTCCTCTTAAAACTTGTAAACGTGTATTGGCACTCCAAGTCCGTTAGGTGCCTCGGATCAACTAAGGCCAGATTTCAGGACAAAAAGAATCTTCTTGTCATATTTGGATGTAACTCTGATCTTAAGGAGAACCCTGTAATCCTTCCTCTTCCGTGTCTCTTTTTATCTTGTGACTGGACAAGGGTTTTGCAGTTTGCCAAATGTTTAGTACATATTTTAAAGGTAACCAGGAATAATAAATCCACGTACCTAGAAAACTTCTGGGCATCTGTCTTTTGATATACTGAGTGTGGAATCCACATCGACAGGCAAAATCAGGGCATCTTACTGAGAAGGAAAAGGAAATCCTGTTATAGGAGTTCTCATTTTCTGGAAACTACAGGGCCTCTTGATAAGGTTTAATCAGCAATGTGGGCTTCTGGGTCCCTATATTTTCAGAGCTACTTGCTCCGTGGATACACTAAATCTGTCATTACAGATCCTCAGGAACTTTATGGTCCTCTTCTTAGTTGTAACCAATGATCTGGCCCTAAAAATCCTTTTGTTTCCTAGGAACGTCTACGACCATAATCATATTGCCCAGAATCAAAAGGTATATTGGTACAAAATTCCTCGATTCAGGTGACCTCAAAGTACAGAAAATTCTTGTGGGCGGACAGGTCGGAATTGGGATGTTGGGTTTGGAAGACTCCACATTTTGGGGAGGTCTCGTGTAGGGGAACCAGGAATCATGGATTCCAGTTCCCAAAGAACATTATGGACGTCTTTCTCTTGATATCCAAAAAACTGGAATTCTCGGTCACCAGGAACTGTCTCGGCATCCTGCAGAGTGAAGCAGGAAGCTGGGTAATGAAGGTCACCTTATAGAGGAAACTTGTCGGTGACCAGCACTGACCAAGGGTGGGTTAGGACCCGCACTGGAGAATCAGGAGATGGCGAGAAGACCACTCAGAGTCAGTTCTTCTGGGAACAGTCTTATCTGGACTGAAGCCAATTTTATTCAAACCTTTTCCAACTTATATACCATTTTCTATACCCTCCAGCAGTGTGATAATCACTTGCTGGGGGCGTACAAGTTCCATGCTTTAGAAACCATGCATCACAAGACCATCACAAGACTTGCACGTTTCGAGCAAACAATTCGAACTCCATGATGCCTGACGTGCTTCACAAAACTCACATCAAGGTCACAGGTGCACAATTTCAATTGTTCAAAATGTCTTCCATAGTGTTCAATAAATCATTCATATTATACTCTTTGTTATAAACCCTGATTAATACAAAAAATCTTTTCTAAGTTAACTCTAGGTTCATAACCAGTTTACCGGGAAATAGAAGTTAAAAAATATCTAGAAAGAAGTAAAACTTAGAAAGACAGAGAAAAATAATTCTGTTATGCACTTTCCATTAGGCATATTGATATTTACTTATAAGTTTTACTGCCATGTATACACACTGGTCACTAATCACACGCCAATATTAGAGGTATAACTGATATCCTATATCAGAGGCGATTCTCCAGATGGGCCTTTACAGGCCTCAGCCATGTAGCTATAGATGTTGGTTCCAAACAGAAACTAAATGTCATATTGCTAAGGAAGTATAAGGAAACATCCTTATATCAGTCCTGAATCCCAAAAACTACAGGCCATCTTCCTAAGAGGTAACCACGAATCAGGTTTTTGTAGTAGGATTCTGGGTAATGGGAGTCTTCACATACAGGAAACGTCACTGCCTAATGCTAAGTAAGAATAGGAATCTGCGTTACCGTGTCCTCAATCCCAATAAAACATCAGGTTGTATTGCTATGGGCTAAATACGAATCATGGTGTTTTCGAGCATGACTCTGGGAAATGGAGTCCTTATTTACAGGCAACTACATGACATTTTGCTAAGCAAGAATAAGGAATCAGGATTGCAAGAGTCCTCAATCCCAAACATCTGCAGAGCATATTGGAAAGTGCTAAAAAGGAATGAGAGTTTCGAAGCAGGATGTATCTAATGAGATTCCTATAATACAGGAAAATACACAGCCCTTTGCCGAGGAAAAAGAGTCAGGGTTATAACATTCCACAGTCCTAAGAATCAACAGGCCATCTGGTGTGGGCTAAACAAGAATCAGGGTTTAGAAGCTGGAACATAGTTAATAGCAGTTTTCATATACAGAATCTACACGATCACTAACTAAGGAGAAAAAAGAAATCTGTTTTATATGATTCCTCCATCCCAATATCTACATGACATCTTGCTACTGGCAAAACTAGAATCATGGTTTCCAAAAAGGATTCTGGCAAAAGGGAGTCCTCATATACAGGACATTACACGGACCCTCGCTAAGGAAGAATAAGGAATCTGTGATACACTAGACCATATTCCGAAAAATTCTTAGGGTGTCGTGTTGCTGTGTGAACAAGAATCAAGGCTTTGAGCTCGTCTCATGTTTCGGAGATATTTGGCTTGCGCGTATTATGAATCAGTCATTTCAGGACTCCTGCAACATTCTGGTCCTCTTGAGTGTTGTAATCGGGTATCTGGTAGTACAAGTCCCTTAAGTTCCTCGAGATAATTAAGACCAAATTACCCCCCAAAAAGTATCAGTTTGCCGTATTTGGATGTAACTTTGGTCTTAACAGGAACTTGGTAATCCTTAAATTTTCGTTTGTACTTTATTTGTAGGGGGGCCGAGGGCTTTGCAGTTGCCAAATATTTAGTACGAATTATTAAAATGTAACCAGGATCCATGGTTTCCACGTCCCTAGGACACACCTGGGCATCTGCATTTTTGTACACAGAGTTTTGGAATCCACATGGACAGGGAAATTCAGGGCATCTTGCTGAGAACGGAAAGCGAATCCTGTTCTTGGAGTTCTCTATCGCCTAAATCTACAGAGTCTCTTGATAAGGTTTCATCAGCAATCTGGGCTTCCATGTCGCCACATTTTTAGTGTGTCTTTTGAAAAGGAACCAGGAATCTTGGGTTCCAATTCCTCAAGAACTTTATGGGAGTCTTTCTCTGGATATCCAAGCATCTGAAATTCTAGGTCACCAGGAAATATCTTGGCGTCTTGCCGAGAATGAAGCAGGAATTTCAGTACTGGGAGTCCTCATATACAGAACACTGCACGACCTGTTGCTATGGAAGAATAAGGAATCTTGGTTACACGAGGACTCCATCCCAAAAACATACAGACCATCTTTCTAAGAGATAACCACCAATCAGTTTTCGGAGTAGGAATCTGGATAATGGG
>NW_006974856.1:0-412 GCF_000164805.1 Carlito syrichta | reverse complement strand
GACTAGCCAGATGGCTTAACTACCTAGCTACCTGATTGGCTAACTGGCTAGGCAGCTGGCTAGCTTGCTAGTGGGCTGGCAAACTGGTTGGCAAACCAGCTTAAATAGCCAGCTGGCTGGCTAGACAGTGGGACAGCCAGTTGGCTTAACTAGCCAGCCACCATGCAGGTCTGCTGGCTAGCCAGCCGGTTTAACTACCTGGCTACTTACCTGACCAGCCTGCTAACCAACCGGCTTAAGTTGCCAGACAACTAGCTAGTCAGCCAGTTAACGAGTTGACTTAGCTATCTGACTTAACTAGATAGCCATCCAGCTAGACAGCTGGTGCAGTTAGCTAGCCACCTAGGTAGACAGCCAGCTAAAAAGCTCACTTAACTCACTGAATTACCTAGCTAGTCAGCCCTCTAGCCAG
>NW_006974855.1:1447-31616 GCF_000164805.1 Carlito syrichta | reverse complement strand
CAATTTTGCCAATAGCATTCTTCCCTCTATAATCCTAGAACACTTGACAGGTACTTGTGTATGTGTGGGTTGGTGGGGGTTAGAGTCTCACTCTGTGCCCAGGCTGGAGTGCAGTGGATTGCTCACGGCCACCATAGCCTCAACCTACTGGGCTCAGGCGATCCTTTCACCTCAGCCTTCAAAGTAGCTTGAATTATAGGCATTTATCACCAAGCCTGCCTAATAATTTGATTTTCATTGTAGAGACAATATCGTGCCAAATTTCCCAAACTGATATTGAATGCCTGGAGTCAGCATTTCCCTCACCTTGCTCTCCAAGTGCAGGGAGAACAAGTGAGAGACAATACTCTCACCCTTTTTAAAAGTTATTATAAAAATATCTGCTTTCCTGGGTGAGTTGGATCACGCCTGTCATTTCAGCACTTTAGAAGGCAGAGGCAAAAGGACTACCTGAGACAGGGGTTTGAGACCAGCCTGAGGAATTGGTGAGACTACATGTCTACCATAAAAAAAAATGGCGAGCATGGTACTACAGGCCTGCAGTTCCAGCTAGTTGGAAGGTTGAGGCAGAAGGACATCTGAGTCCAGCACAGTGCGGCTGTGATGGCCATGAGCATGCCGCTGCACTCCTGTCTGGGCAAGAGATTGAGACTCTAACTCCAACAAAGATGTTAAAGAATTAGGAATTATTTTTATGATATAAATTCCAGTCCAATCTTTCTTTTCTTCCTTCTTTCATTCTTTCTTTTGGTTTTCTTTCTTTCTCGCTTTCTTTTCTTGCTCGGTGTCCCACCCTGTCACCCTGGCTGGAGTGCAGGGGCATGCTCATGGCCAACGCAGCCCAGACCTACTGGGTTCAGGTGATCTTTCTACCTCAGCCATCCAAGTAGCTGGAACGATAGGTGTGGACAACCATTCCCAGCTACTATTTTGATTTTTGTTGTAGAGAGGAGGTCTCTCCACATTTCCCAAACTGGTCTTGAACCCCTGGACTCAGGCACTCCTCTCACCTTGACCTCCCAAGGTGCTGGGAGACTAGGCAAGAGACAATCCGCTTTAGCTGGTGAGTTGAATATCATCTGTCATCCTAACACTTTGGAAGTCAGATGCGAGATGACTACCTGAATCGGGGGTTGGAGACCAGCCTGGGAAAGTTTGCAAGTTGCAGTGGCAGGCTCACCAAACCTCTATAATAAATTTTAAAAAACTAGGCGGGCATGGTAGTGCATGCCTGCAGTTCCAGCTAAGTGGAAGGCTGAGGCAGAAAGATCACCTGAACCCAGCACACCGAGGCTGTGGTGGCCATGAGCATGCCACTGTACGCCAGCCTGAACAACAGACTGGAACTGTGACTAAAAATAAACTAACAATAATTAAAGAATTAGGATTCAATTTTTTGATGTCAATTCCGGTCTAATGTTTCTCTCCTACTCTCTTTCTTTCCCATTTTTTTTTTCTGAGTCAGTATCTCACTCTTTTGCCCAGACTGGAACGCAGTGGCAGGCTCACGGCCACTGCAGCCTTGACCTACAGGGCTCAGGTGATCCTTCCACCTCACCCTCCAAGTACCTGGTAATTCAGGTGCGTGACACCATTCCCGGCTAATATTTTGATTTTTATTGTAGAAATGAGGTCTCTCCAAATTTCCCAAACTGCTCTTGAACACCTGGAATCAGGTACTCTTGACAGTTTGGTCTCCCAAACTACTGTGATGACAGGCGTGAGCCACCATACCAGCCCTCTTTTTTTTTTAGTTTTAAAATGTCCACTTTAGCTGGGTAATGTGACTCACACCTGTCATCCCAGCACTTTGGCAGGCAGAGGAGAGAAGATTGCCTGAGCCCAGGGGTTCAAGACAAGTCAGAGCAACTTGGCTACATCTGAAGACTAGAATGAAACAAAAACTAGCCGGGCATGGTGGCGCATGCCTGTATTTCCAGCTGCTTTGTAGACTAAAGCCTGTAGTTCCAACTGCTGGGAAGACTAAGTAAGAAGGATCACCTGAGCCAAGCAGACCAAGGCTGGGGTGGCCATGAGCATGCCACTGCTCCCCAGTCTGGGCAACATAGTGAGATTGGCTTAAAAATATTATGAATTAGAATTCAATATTTTGAAATAAATTCCAGCCAAATATTTCCTTTCCTTCCTTCCTTCCTTCCTTCCTTCCTTCCTTCCTTCCTTCCTTCCTTCCTTCCTTCTTTCCTTCCTTCCTTCCTTCCTTCCTTTCTTTCTGTCTTTCTTTCTTCTTCCTTTTTCTGATTTGGGTTCTCACTTTGTCCCTCTGGCAGGAGTGCAGTGGCATGCTCAGAGGCACTGGAATCTCAGTCTGCTGGGTTCAAGTGATCCTTCCTCTTGAGCCTCCTGCGTACTTGGAAAAACCACACTTGGCTTATTTTTTTTATTCTACAGACCAGGTCTTGCCAAGTTGCCCAGGCAGTCTCGAAACCCTGAGCTCATGTAATCCTCTCGCTTCTGCCTCACAAAGCGCTGGCATTACAAGCTTCAGCCACTGTGCCTGATTCCAACACAATTTCCTAACATGCTAAAGTCAGTTTTCCCAATCTCATTCTTCCTTCTATTGACCTAGAACACTTGACAGTCACGTGTGTGTGTGTGTGTGTGTGTGTGTGTGTGTGTGTGTGTGTGTGTGTGTGTATGTTTGTGTGTCTGTGTGTTAGAGTCTCACTCTGTAACTCAGACTGGAGCGCAATGTATCGTTCACGCTCACTGCAGCCTCAACCTACTGGGCTCAGGTGATCCTTCCACCTCAGCCTTCAAAGTAGCTTGAACTACAGGCATGTACCACCAAGCCCGGCTAATAATTTGATTTTCCTTGTAGAGATGATGACTCTCCAATTGCCCAAACTTGTATTGAATGCCTGGAGTCAGGCAATCGTTTCACCTTGGCCTCCCAAGCGCAGGGAGAACAGGTGAGCGACAACACTCTCAGCCCTTTTTAAAATTTAATTTGAAAATATCCGCTTTAGAGGGTGAGTTAGATCATGCCTGTCATTCCAGCACTTTGGAAGGCAGAGGCAAAAGGACTGCCTGAGATAGGAGTTTGAGACCAGCCTGAGCAACTTGGTGAGTCCTCATCTCTACAAGAAAAAAAAAGGCAGCCATGTTGTACAGGCCTGCAGGTCCAGCTAGTTGGAAGGCTGAGGCAGAAGGATGGCCAGAGCCCAGCACAGTGGGGCTGTGGTGGCCATGAGCATGTGACTACACTCCAGTCTGTGCAACAGACTGAGACTCTAACTACCAAAAATAAATGTTAAAGAATTAGGAATTAATTTTTTGATATAAATTGCAGTCCAATTTTTTTTTCCTTCTTACTTTCTTTCTTTCTTTTTGATTTCTTTCTTTTCTGACTTGGTATCTCATTCTGTCACCCAGGCTAGAGTGAAGGGGCATGCTCACGGCCAACAAAGCCCAGACTTACTGGGTTCAGGTGATCCTTCTACCTCAGCCTTCCAAGTACCTAGAACAAGAGGTGTGGACAACCATTCCCAGCTACTATTTTGGTTTTTATTGTAGACAAGAGGTCTTTCCAAATTGCCGAAACTGGTCTTGTACTCCTGGACTCAAGCACTCCTCTCACCTTGGCCTCCCAAAGTGCTGGGAGAAGAGGTGAGAGACAACTCTCTTGGCACTTTTTTACATAGTTTTAAAATACTTTAAATACTTAGTTTTAAAATACTTAGACTTTAGCGGGTGAGCTGGATATGGTCTGTAATCTCAGCACTTTGGAAGGCAGAGGCAATATGACTCCCTGAGTTAGGGGTTCGAGTCCCGCCTGGGAAAGTTGGCAAGACCTCATCTCTACAATAAATAAAAAAACTAGGCGGGCATGGTGGTGTATGCCTGCAGTTCCCAGCTACGTGGAAGGCTGAGGCAGAAAGATCGCCTGAACCCAGCACTCCAATTTTGTGGTAACCATGAGCATGCCACTGTACTCCAGCCTGAGCAACAGAGACTGTGACTAAAAATAAAATAACAATAATTTAAAAATTAGGATTCAATTTTCTAATGTCAATTCCAGTCAAATCTTTTTTTCATTCATTCTTTCTTTCTTTCTCATTGTCTTTAATAGTCGGTGTCTCTCTCTGTTGCCCAGGCTGGAGAGCATTGGCAGTCTCACGGCCACCTCAGCCTTGACCTACAGGGCTCAAGTGATTCTTCCACCTCACCCTACAAGTATCTGGAAATTTATGCATGTGCCACCATACCTGGCTAATATTTTGATTTTTATTGTAGAAATGAAGTCTCTCCAAATTGCCCAAACTGCTCTCGAACACCTGGAATCTGGCACTCTTGACTATTTGACCTCCTGAAGTACTGTGAAGAGAGGCGTGAGCCATCAATCCAGCCTTTTTTTTTCGTTTAGTTTCAAAATGTCCACTTTAACTGGGTAAAGTGACTCACACATGTCATCCCAGCACTTTGGCAGGCAGAGGAGAGAAGATTGCCTGAACCCAGGAGTTCAAGACAAGCCTGAGCAACTTGATGAGATTTCAGCCCTAGAATGAAGAAAAAACTAGCTGGGCATGGTAGTGCATGACTGTATTTCCAGCTACTTTGTAGACTAAAGCCTGTAGTTCCAGCTACTGGGAAGACTGATTAAGAAGGATCATCTGAGCCAAGCAGACCAAGGCTGGGGTGGCCATGAGCATGCCACTGCTCCCCAGTCTGGGCAAAGTAGTGAGACTGGCTTAAAAATAATTAAGAATTGGATTTCAATTTTTTGTAATACATTTATTTATTTATTTATTTATTTCCTTCTTTCCTTCTTTCTTTCTGTTTCTCTCTCTCTCTCTCTATTCTTTCTTTCATTTTTCTTCCTTTTTCTGATTTGGGTTCTCACTCTGTCACTCAGGCTGGAGTGCAGTGGCATGCTCATGGGCACCGCAGTCTCGATCTGCTGGGTTTAAGTGATCCTTCCTCCTCAGCCTCCTGTGTAGCTGACAAAACCACACTTGGCTAATTTGGTTTATTCTACAGACCATTTTTTGCCACATTGCCCAGGCAGTCTCGAACCGCAGAGCTCATGCTATCCTCTCACTTCTGCCCCGCAATGTGCTGGGATGACCGGCATCAGCCACTGTGCCTGACTCCAACCCAATTTCCTAACATGCTAAATTCTATTTTGCAAATCTAATTCTTCTCTCTATAGGCCTAGAGCGCTTGACAGTCCTTTGTGTGTGTGTGGGTGGGTGGGTGTTAGAATCTCACTCTGTCACCCAGGCAGGAGTGCAGTGGATCATTCACGGCAACCACAGTCTCAACTTACTGGGCTCAGTTGATCCTTCCACATCAGTCTTCAAAGTAGCTTGAACTATAGGCATGTATCACCAAGCTTGCCTAATAATTTGATTTTCATTGTAGAGACGATATCTTGCCAAGTTGCCCAAACTGGTATTGAGTGCCTGGGGTCAGGCAATCCTCTCACCTTGGCCTCCCAAGTACTGGGAGAACAGGTGAGAGACAACACTCTCAGCCCCCTTTTAAATTTAGTTTTAAAATATCTACTTTAGAGGGTGAGTTGGATCATGCCTGTCATTCCAGTACTTTGGAAGGTAGAGGCAAAAGGACTGCCTGAGACAGGGTTTTGAGACCAGCCTGAGCAACTTGATGAGCCCTCATATCTACAATTTTAAAAAATGGCTGGCATAGTAGTACAAGCCTGCAGTTCCAGCTAGTTGGAAAACTGAGGCAGAAGGATTGACTGAGCCCAGCACAGTGAGGCTGTGGTGGTCATGAGCATGCCACTGCGCTCCAACCTGGGCAACAGACTGAGACTGTAACTAAAAAAAAAAAATTAAAGAATTAGGATTCAATTTTTTGATATAAATTCCAGTCCAATCTTCTTTCTTTCCTTCCTTTTTTCTTTCTTTCCTTCCTTCCTTCTTTCTTTCTTTCTTTCTTTCTTTCTTTCTTTCTTTCTTTCTTTCTTTCTTTATTCCTTTCTTTCTTTCTTTCTTTCTTTCTTTCTTTCTTTCTTTCTTTCTTTCTTTCTGCTTTCTTTCTTTCTCACTTTCTTTGCTGACTCAGTGTCTCACTCTGTCACCCACGCTGGAGTGAAGGGGCACGCTCACGCCCAACACAGCCCAACCTACTGGGTTCAGGTGATCCTTCTACCTTAGCCTTGCAAGTAGCTGGAACTAGAAGTATGGATGACCATGCCCAGCTACTATTTTTATTTTTCTTGTAGAGAGGAGGTCTCTCTGAATTGCCCAAACTGGTCTTGAATCTCTGGACTCAGCACTCCTCTCACATTGGCCTCCCAAACTGATGGGAGATCAAATGAGAAACAACACGCTTGACCTTTTTTAATTTAGTTTGAAAATCTGCTTTAGCTGGTGAGTTGGATATCATCTGTCATCCAGTATTTTGGAAGTCAGAGGTGAGATGACTGCCTGAGTCAGGGGTTCGAGACCAGCCTGGGAAAGTTGGCAAGACCTCATCTCTACAATAAAAATAATAATAAAAAAACTAGGCGGGCATGTTAATGCATGCCTGCAGTTCCAGCTAAGTGGAAGGCTGAGGCAGAAAGATAACCTGAACCCAGCACACCGAGGTTGTGGTGGCCATGAGCATACCACTGAGCCTGAGCAACAGACTGAGACTGTTACTAAAAATAAACAATAATTTAAAAATTAGAATTCAATTTTTTATGTCAATTCCAGTCTAATCTTTCTCTCCTACTCTTTCTCATTTTTTTTTTTTCTGAGTGGGTGTCTCACTCTTTTGCCCAGGCTGGAGTGCAGCAGCAGGTTCATGGCCACCGCAGCCTTGACCTACAGGGCTCAGGTGATCCTTCTACCTCACCGTTCAACTACCTGGAAATTCAGGTGAATGCCACCATGCCTGGCTAATATTTTGATTTTTATTGTAGTAATGAGGTCTTTCCAAATTGCCCAAACTGGTATCAAATGCCTGGAGTCAGGCAATCCTCTCATCTTGGCCTCCCAAAATGCTGGCAGAACAGGTGAGAGACAACACTCTCAGGTCTTTTTTAATTTTGGTTTTAAAATGTCTGCTTAGAGGGTGAGTTGGATCATGCCTCATTCCAGCACTTTGGAAGGCAGAGGCAAAAAGACTGCGTGAGACAGGGATTGGAGACTAGCCTGAGCAACTTGGTGAGACTTCATCTCTACAATTTAAAAAAAAATGGCAGCCATGGTAGTACATGCCTGCAGTTCCAGCTCGTTGGAAGGCTGAGGCAGAATGCTTGCCTGAGCTTAGCACACTGGGGTTTCGGTGCCCATGAGCATGCCACTGCACTCTAGCCTGGGGTACAGAGTGAGACTGTAACTAAAAAAAAAAAAAAATTAAAGAATTTGGATTCGGTTTTTGATATAAGTTCTAGTCCAATTTTTCTTTCCTTCTTCCTTTCTTTTTTTCTTTCTTTTTTCTCTCTTTCTTTTCTAAGTCGTTTTTTCACTCTGTTTTCCAGGTTGGTGTGCAGGGGCAAGCTCATGGCCAACACAGCCCAGACCTTCCTGGTTCAGGTGATTTTTTCACCTCACCCTTCAAATAGCTGGAAATTCAGGCATGTGCCACCATGCCCGGCTAATATTTTGATTTTTATTGTAGAAATGAGGTCTCTCCAAATTGCCCAAACTGCTCTCGAACACCTGGAATCAGGCACTCTTGACAATTTGGCCTCCCAAATTTTGGGATGACAGGTGTGAGCCACCAACCCAGTCTTTTTTTTTTGTTGTTTAGTTTTAAAATGTCCACTTTAGCTTGGTAATGTGACACACACCTGTCATCCCACCACTTTGGCATGCAGAGGAGAGAAGACTGCCTGAGTCCAGGGGTTCAAGACAAGCCTGAGCAACTTGATGAGATTGCAGCCCTAGAATGAATAAAAAAACTAGCTGGGTATGGTGGTGCATGCCTGTATTTCCAGCGACTTTGTAGACTAAAGCCTGCAGTTCCAGCTACTCAGAAGACTGAGTAAGAAGGATTGCCTGAGCCAAGCAGACCGAGGCTTGGGTGGCCATGAGCATGCCACTGATCCCCAGTCTGTGCAACGGAGCGAGACTGGCTCATTGCTGCAATGACAAATGAGAGCCACCACAGCTGGCACTTTAAAAATAAATTTGCTTTAACTGGGTGAGATGGCTGAAGCCTGTCTGTCATCTCAGTCATTGGCAGGCAGAGGCAACAGGATTGCCTGAGCCTGGGTCTTTTATACCAGCCTGGGTAACTAGGCAAGACCTCTACTCTACAATAAATTAAACAATTAGCCACGCATGATGGTGCATGCCTCTATTTGCAGCTACTTTATTGGCTAAAGCCTGTGGTTCCAGTTAATGGGAAGACTGAGGCAGAGGGATTGCCTGAATCAAGCAGATCGACATTGGGGTGGTCATGAGCATGCCACTGCTCTCCAGTCTGGACAACAGAGTGAAACTGGCTAAAAAAAATAAAGAATTAGGATTCAACTTTTTGATATGAATTACAGCCAAAATTTTCATTATTTCTTTCTCTTTTTTTTCTGAGTTGGTTTCTCACTCTGTTGCCCAGGTTGGAATGCAGTGGCATGCTCCAGGCTACTGCAACCGGGACCTACTGGGCTCAGGTGATCCTTCCCCCTCACCCTCTAAGTAGCTGGAACTACAGGTGTGTGTCACCATGCCCAGCTAAGATTTTTATTTTTTTTTTGTACAGAGGAAGTCTCACCAAATTGCCCAAACTTGTCTGCAACACCTGCACTCAGGCTATCCTCTCACAATGACCTGCCAAAATACTGGGATGACAAGCATGAGCCACCATGCTTGGCCCATTTTTTTCTTCTTTAGTTTTAAAATGACTGCTTTAACTGGGAGAAGTGGCCCATGCCTGTCATCTCAGCACTTTGGCAGGCAGAGGTGAGAGAATTGCCTGAGCCCAGGGCTTTAAGACCAGCCTGGGTATCTAAGCAAGACCTCTGCTCTACAATAAATAAAACAACTTTCCAGGCATGGTGGTGCATGCCTCTGTTTCCAACTACTTTGTAGGCTAAAGCCTGTAGTTCCAGCTACTGGGAAGATTGAGGCAGAGGGATTGCCTGAGTCAAGCAGACCGAGGCTGCGGTGGCCATGATCATGCCACTGCTCTCCAGTCTAGACAACAGAGTGAGACTAGCTAAAAAAATAAAGAAAGAAAGAATTAGGATTCAGTTTTTGATGTAAAATTCCAGCCAAAGTTTTCATTCATTCTTTCTTTCTTTTTTCTTAGTCGGTTTCTCACTCTATTGCCCAGGCTGGAATGCAGTGGCATGCTCAAGGATACCCAACCCATGACCTAATGGGCTCAGGAGATCCTTCCGCCTCCCCTCCAAGTATCTGGAACTACAGACGTGTGCCACCATGCCCTGCTAATATTTTGTTTTTTATTGTAGTGAAGAGTTCTCACCCAATTGCCCAAACTAGTCTTGAACACCTAGACTCAAGCTATCCTCTCACCTTGACCTCCCAAAGTGTTGGGATGACAGGCAAGAGCACGAAGCCCAGCCCTTTTTCTTTATTTTTAAAATGTCCACTTTAGGTGGGTGAGGTGGCTCATGCCTGTCATCCCAGCAACTTGGCAAGCAGAGGCGAAAGGATTTCATGAACCGAGGACTTTGAGACCAGCCTGGGCAACTAGGTAAGACCACTGATCTACAATAAATAAAACAACTAGCCAGGAACAGTGGTGTATGCCTGTATTTCCAGCTACTTTGTAGGCCAAAACCTGTAGTTCCAGATACTGGGAAGACTGTGGCAGAAGGACCTCCTAAGTCAAGCTGACTGAGGCTGTTGTGGCTATGAGCATGCCACTGCTCTTCAGCCCAGACAATAGAGTGAGAATGGCTAAATTTTAAAAAATTAAAAAATTAGGATTCCATTTTTTGATATAAATTCCAGGTAAATAATTCACACTTTCTTTCTTTCTTTTTCTGAGTCAGGTTCTCACTCTGTTGCCCAGTCTGGAATCCAATGGCATGCTCATGACCACTGCAAGCTCGACCTGCTTGGCTTAGGCAATCCTTCCACCTCACGCTACATGTAGCTGGAACTACAGGTGAGAACCACTATGCCCTGCTAATATTTTTATTTTTATTGCAGAGTTGAGATCTCACCAATTTGCCCAAAATGGTCTTGAACACCTGGACTCAGGCAATCCTCTCACTTTGGACTCCAAAAGTGCTGGGATGACAGGTATGAGTCACCATGCCTGGCAAAATTGTTTTTTTAAATGTCTGCTTTAACTGGGTGAGGTGGTTCACAACAGTCATCCCAGCACCTTGGCAGGCAGTGAGCAAAATGATTACCTGAGTCCAGGGGCTCAAGACCAGCCTGAAAACTTGACGAGATCTTAGCTCTACAATGAATAAAAAAATAAGCAGACATGGGGTGAATGCCTGTAAATCCAACTACTTTGTAGGCTAAAGCCTGTAGTTCCAGCTACTGGGATGATTGAGGCAGAACGATCTCCTGAGCACAGAACAGAGGCTATGGTGGCCATGAGTGTGCTACTACACTCCAGCCTGGGCAACAGAGTGAAACCGGCAAAAAAAATTTAAAGAATTAGTATTCAATTTTTTGATGTAAATTCCAGCCAAATCTTGCTTTCTTTATTTTTATGACTCGAGTTATCACTGTGTTGCTCAGGCTGAAATGCAGTGGCACGCTCAAGGCCACCCCAGCCTCAACCTATTGAACTCAGGGGATTCTTCCGCCTCACCCTCCAAGTAGCAGGAACTACACACATGTGACACCATGCCTGGCTAATATTTTGATTTTTATTGTAGAGATGAGGTCTCACCAAATTGCCCAAACTGATCTTGAACACCTGGACTCAGGCAATCCTCTCACCTTTGCCTCCCAAAGTGCTGGGATGAGAGGCATGAGTCACCATGCCCAGGCTTTTTTTGATTTTTAAAATATCCATTTTAGTTGGGCTAGTAGACTCATGCATGTCATCCCTGCATTTTAGCAGACAGCAGTTTGAGGATTGCTGGAGCCCAGGTCTTCAAGACCAGCCTGGGCAACTAGGCAAGACCTCTGCTGTACAATAAATAAAACAACTACCCGGGCATTGTGGTAAATGCCTGTATTTCAAGCCACTTTGTAGGTTAAAGCCTGTAGTTCCAGCTGCTGGGAAGACTGAGTCAGAAGATTCACTGAGGTTACGGTGTCCATGAGCATGCCACTTCCCTCCAGACGGGGCAACAGAGTGAGACTTGCTGGGAAAAAAAAGAATTCAGATTCAATGTTTTGATGTAGATTCCAGTCAAATATTACTTTCTTTGTTTTTATGAGTTGGGTTCTCACTGTGTTGCTCACGTTGAAATGCAGTGGCAAGTTCAAGGCCACCGCAGCCTTGAATTTTGGACTCAGGCGATCCTTCCGACTCACCCTCCTAGGAGCTGGCTCCACGGGTGTGTGCCATCATGCCCAGTTAATATTTGATTTTTATCATAGAGACAAGATCGCACCAAATTTCTTAATCTGGTCTTGAACACCCGGACTCAGGCAATCCTCTCACATTGGCCTCCCAAAGTGCTGTGATGACAGGCATGAGCCACCACACCTGGCCTTTTTTGTATTTTTTAAATGTCCCTTTTAGCTGGGTGACGTGGCTCACACATGCCATCCCAGCATTTTGGAAGGCAGAGGCAAGAGGATTGCCTTAGCCCAAAGTTTCAAGACCAGCCTGGGCAACTAGGCAAGACCTCTGCTCTACAAAAAGTAAAACAACTAGTCAGACATGGTGGTGTGTGCCTGTATTTCCAACTACTTTGTAGGCTAAAACCTGTAGTTCCAGCTACTGGGAAGACAGAGGCAGAAGGATCAGGTGAACCAAGCACACCAAGGCTTCAGTGACCATGAGCATGCCCCTATACTCCAGCCTGGGCAAGAGAATGAGACTAGCTAAAGAAAAAATATTAAAGAATTCAGATGCAATTTTTTGATATACACTCCATCCAAATCATTCATTCTTTCTTTCTTTTTCTGAGTCAGGTTCCCACTTTCTTGCCCAGGGTGGAATGCAGTGTCGCTCAAGCCCACTGCAGCCTGGACCTAGTTGGCTCAGGGAATCCTTCCGCCTCACACACCAAGTAGCTGCAACTGCAGGCGTGCGCCACTCTGCCCAGTTAATACTTTGATTTTTATTGTAGGGACAAGGTTGCACCAAATTGTCCAAACTGGTCTCGATCACCTGGACTCAGGCAATCCTCTCACCTTGTCTTCCCAATGTGCTGCGATGACAGGCATGAGCCAGATGCCAGACCCTCTTCCTTTTATTCTTTTGAAAATGTCCACTTTAGCTGCGTGACGTGGCTCATGCCTGTCATCACAATACTTTGGGGACAGTATTGCCTGAGCCCAGGGCTTTGAGACCAGCCTCGACAACAAGGAAAGACCTCTGCTCTGCAATAAATACAACAATTAGCCAAGAATGGTGGTGCATTCCTGTATTTCCAGCTACTTTGTAGGCTACATCCTATAATTTCAGCTACTGGGAAGACTGAGGCCGAAGGATCACCTGAGCTTAGCAGACCAAGGCTGCGGTATCCATGAGCATGACACTGCCCTCCTGTCTGGGCAACAGAGTGTGCCAGGCAACAAAAAATGTTAAATTAAAGAATCAGAATTCAATTCATTGACGTAAATTCCCGCCAAATCTTTCTTTCTTTCTTTTTCTGAGTCGGGTCCTTACTCTGTTGCCCAAGCTGGAATACAGTGGCATGCTCATGACCACTGCAACATTGACCTACTGCGCTCAGGAAATCCTTCCACTTCACCCTCCAAGTAGGTGGAAAGACAGGGTTGCACCACCCTGCTGGCTAATATTTTGATTTTTATTTTAGAGAAGAAGTCTCACCAAATCGCTCAAAGTGGTCTTGAACAGCTGGACTCAGGCAATCTTCAAACCTTGTCCTCCCAAAGTACTTGAATGACAGGCGTGAGTCACCACACCCATTCCTCTGTTTTTATTTTGCGTGCAGCTTTAACTGGGTGAGGTGACTCACGCTTGTCATCCTAGTACTTTGGCAGTCATTGGCTAGAGCATTGCCTGAGCCCAGGGGGTCGACACCAGCCTGGACACTTGATGACACCTTAGCTCTACAATAAATAAAAAAGTAAGCAGGCATGGTGGTGCATGCCTGTATTTCCAGCTACTTTGTGGGCTAAAGCCTGTAGTACCTGCTACAGGGAAGACTGAGGCAGAAGGATCTCCTGAGTTCAGAAATGAGGCTATGGTGACCATGAACAAGCCACTGCATTCCAGCCTGAGCAACAGATTAAAACTGGCAAAAAAAATTAAAGAATTAGAATTCAACTTTTTGATATAAATTCTAGCCAAATCTTTCTTTCTTTTTATGAGTCGGATTTTCACTGTGTTGCTTGGTTGGCAATGTAGTGGCACACTTAAGGTCAGCCCTGCCTCAACCTGTTAGTCTCAGTGATCCTTCTGCCTCACCCTTCAAGAAGCTGGAACTACAGGTGTGCACCACCATACCCTGCTAATATTTTGATTTTTATTGTAGAGATGAGGTCTCACCAAATTGCCCAAACTAATCTCAAGCACCTGGACTCAGGCAAGCTTCTTACCTTGGCCTCCCAAACTGCTAGGATGACAGCCATAATCAACCATGCCTAGCCCTTTGAAAATTTTTTTAATATGTCCGCTTTAGCTGGGTGAGGTGGCCCATGCCTGTTATCCCAGCACTTTGACATGCAGAGGTGAGAAGATTGCCTTAGCCCAGGGCTTCGAGACCAACCTGGGCAACTAGACATGACCTCTGCTCTACAATAAATAAAACAACTAGCCAGACATGGTTGTGCATGCCTGTATTTCCAGCTGCTTTGTGGCTAACACCTGTAGTTCCAACTATTTGGAAGACTGAGGCAGAAGGATTGCCTGAGCCAAGCAGACCAAGGCTGCGATGGCCATGAGCATGCCCCTGGTCTCCAGCCTGGGCAATAGAGTGAGACCATCAAAAAAAAAAGTAAAGAATTAGGATTCAATTTTTTGTTATAAATTCCAGCCAAATCTTTCATTCTTTCTTTTTTTTTTCTGATTCAAGTTCTCACTCTGTGGCCCAGGCTAGAATGCAATAGCATGCTCGCGGCTACCGCAGCCTCAATGTACTGTACTTAGGCAATCCTGCCACGTCACCCTCCAAGTAGCTGGAACTGCAATCAGGTGCCATCATGCTTGAATAATATTTTGATTTTTATTATAGAGATGTGATCTCACCAAATTGCTCAAACTGGTCTCAAGCACCTGGATTCAGGCAATCCTCTCACCTTGTCTCCCATAGAGATTGGATGACAGGTGTGAGTCACCACACATAGGCCAATTTTTTAGTTTTTAAATGTCTGCTTTAACTGGGTAAGGTGGCTAACGACAGTTATCAAAGCACTTTGGCAGGCAGAGGTGAGATGATTGCTTGAGCCCAAGAGTTTGAGACCAGTCTGGAAACTTGACAAGATCTTAGCTCTACAATGAATAAAAAAGTAGGCAGCCATGGTGGTGCACGCCTGTAATTCCAGCTACTTTTCAGGCTGAAGTCTGTAGTTCCTGCTACTGGGAAGACTGAGGCAGAAGAATCTCCTAAGCCCAGAACGGAGGTTACGGTGGACATGAGTATGTCGCTACACTCCAGCCTGGGCAACAGAGTGAGACTGGCAAAAAAGTTAAAGAATTAGGATTCAATTTTTTAATGTAAATTCCAGCCAAATCTTTCTTTCTTTCTTTTTATGACTCAGGTTATCACTGTGCTGCTCAAGCTGGAATGCAGTGGCATGCTCAAGGCTACCGCAGCCTTGGCCTATTGGGCTCAGGTGTTCCATCCACCTCACCCTCCAAGTTGCTGGAATTACACGTGTGCTAACCCATGCCTGGCTAATATTTTGATTTTTATGGTACAGATGAGGTGTTACCAAATTGCCCAAACTGGTTCAAACACCTGGACTCAAGCTATCTTCTCACCTTGTTCTCTAAAAGTGCTGGGATGATAGGCATAAGCCACCACGCCCAGTCTCTTTTTTATTTTTAAAATGTCTGTTTTAGACAGGTGAGTTGGCTCACACATGTCATCTCAGCATTTTGCCAGGCAGAGGCTTGAGGATTGCTGGAGCCCAGGGCTTTGAGACCAGTCTGGGCAATTAAGCAAGGTCTCTGCTCTACAGTAAATACAACTAGTCCTACATGGTGGTGCATGCCTGTATTTCCAGCTGCTTTGTAGGTTAAAACCTGTAGTTTCAGCTACTGGGAAGACTGAGGCAGAAGGATCAGGGCAGCCAAGCAAACCGAGGCTGCAATGGCCACGAGCATGCCCCTATTCTCCAGCCTGGGAAACAGAATGAGACTGGCTAAAGGAAAAAAAATTAAGGAATCTGGACTCAATTTTTTGATATAAACTCCAACCAAATCTTTCTTTCTTTTTTCCTGAGTCAGGTTCCCACTCTGTTGCCGAGGCTGGAATGCAGTGTCATGCTTAAGGTCACCGCAACCTGGACTTAGTTGGCTCAGAAGATCCTTCTGCCTCATGCACCAAGTAGCTGCAACTGCAGGCATGTGCCACCATGCCTGGCTAATACTTTGATTTTTATTGTAGAGATGAGGTTTCACCAATTTGCCCAAACTGGTCTTGAACACCTGGACTCAGGCAATCCTCTTACCTTGTCCTCCCAAAGTTCTGGGATGACAGGCATGAGCCAGACGTCAGGCATTTTTCTTTCTTAATTTTTAAAATTTCCACTTTAGCTCGGTGAAGTGGCTCACGCCTGTCATCACAGCACTTTGGCAGGCAGAGGGGAGAGTATTGCTTGAGTCCACGGTTTTGTGAACATCCTCAGCAACAAGGCAAGACCTCTACTCTACAATAAATAAAACAACTATCTGGGAATGGTGGTGCATGCCTATATTTCCAGCTACTTTGTAGGCTAAAGTCTATAATTTTAGCTACTGGGAAGACTGATACCGAAGGATTGCTTGAGCTTAGCAGGCCAAGACTGCCGTGGCCATGACTATGCCACTGCTCTCCTGCCTAGTTAACAGAGAGTGAAAGGATAAAAAAAAGTTAAATTAAAGAATTAGGATTCAATTTTTTTATGTAAATTCCAATCAATTCTTTCTTCTTTCTTTCTTTTTCTGAGTTGGGTCCTCACTCTGTGACCCAAACTGGAATGCAGTGGCACACTCACAGCCACCGCAACATTGACCTACTGTGCTCAGGTGATCCTTCCACCTCACCCTCCAAGTAGGTGGAAAATATTAGCCTCCAGTCTAATATTTTTATTTTTATTTTAGAAATGAGGTCCCACCAAATTGCCCAAATTGGTCTTTAACACCTGGACTCAGGCAATCCTCTCAGCTTGGTCTCCCAAAGTGCTTGGCTGACAGGTGTGAGCCACCACATCTGACCCAATTTCTTAAAAAATGTCAGCTTTAACTGGGTGAGGTGGCTCACAACAGTCATCGAAGCACTTTGGCAGGCAAACGTGAGATGATTGCCAGAGCCCAAGGGTTCGAGACCAGTCCGGAAACTTGACAAGATCTTAGCTCTACAACGAACAAAAAAGTAGGCAAGCATGGTGGTGCATGCCTGTAATTCCAGCTACTTTTTAGGCTAAAGTCTGTAGTTCCTGCTACTGGGAAAGGTGAGACAGAAGGATCCCCTGAGCCCAGAACAGAGGCTACAGTGGCCATGAGTATCCCACTGTTCTCCAGCCTGAGCAACAGAGCAAGACTGGCAAAAAAATTTAAAGAATGAGTATGCAATTTTTTATATAAATTTCAGCCAAATCTTTCGTTATTTTTATGACTCAGGTTATCACTGTGTTGCTCAGGCTAGAATGCAGTGGCATGCTCAAGGCCACTGCAGACTCGACTTATTGGGCTCAGGTGATCCTTCCACCTCACCCTGCTAGTAACTGGAACTACACGTGTGTGAACCCATGTCCGGCTAAGATTTTCATTTTTATTGTAGAGATGAGGTCTTACCAAATTGCCCAAACTGGTGTCAAACACCTGGACTCAGGCAATTCTCTCACCTTGGTCTCCAAAGTGGTGGGGTGACAGGCATGAGCCACCATGCCTGGCCTTGTTTTAATTTTTAAAATGTCTGTTTTAGCCAGGTGAGTTGGCTTACACATGTCATCCCAGCATTTTGGCAGGCAGAGGCTTGAGGATTGCCATAAGCCAGGGCTTCAAGACCAGCCTGAACAACTAGGCAAGACCTCTGCTCTACAGTAAATAAAACAACTAGCCAGGCATGGTGGTACATGCCTGTATTTCCAGCTACTTTGTAGGTGAAAGCCTGTAGTTCCAGCTACTAGAAACATTGAGGCAGAAGGATCGCCTGAGCAAAGACAACCAAGGCTGTGGCAGCCATGAGAATGCCACTGCTTTCCAGCCTCTGTTGCTCTCCAGCAACAGAGTGAGACTTGCTGAAAAAAATAAAGAATTCGGTTTCAATTTTTTGATGTAAAGTCCAGCCAAATCTTTCTTTCTTTCTTTTTATGAATCGTGGTCTCACTTTGTTATTCAAGCTATAATGCAGTGGCATGTCAAGGCCACTGCAGCCTTGACTTATTGGGCTCAGGTGATCCTTCTGCCTCACCCTCCAAGTAGCTGAAACTATAGGTGTGTGCCACCATGCTTGGCTAATATTTTGACTTTTATTGTAGAGACAAGGTCTCACCAAATTGCCCAAACTGTTCTCGAACACCTGGACTCAGGCAATCCTCTCACCTTGGCCTCCCAATGTACTGTGATGACAAGTGGGAGCCACCACACCTGGCCTTTTTTTTATGTCCATTTTAGCTAGGGGAGGTGGCTCACACATGTCATCCCAGCACTTTGGCAGACAGTGGTGAGAGTATTGCCGGAGCATAGGGCTTTGAGACCAGTCTAGGCATCTAGGCAAGACCTCTGGTCTACAAAAAATAAAACAACTAGCTGGGCAGGTTGGTACATACCTGTATTTCCAGCTATTTTGTAGATTCAAGCCTGTAGTTCCAGTTACTGGGAAGAATGAGTCAGAAAGATTGCCTGAGGCAAGCCGACCGGGGCTGTGGTGTCCATGAGCATGCCACTGCTCACCAGCCTGGGCAACAGAGTGACTCTTACTGGAAAATATAATAAATAATTCAGATTCAATTTTTTGATGTAAATTACAGGCAAATCTTGCTTTCTTCCTTTTTTATGAGTTGGATTCTCACTGTGTTTGCTCAGACTGGAATGCAGTGGCATGCTCAAGGCCACTGCAACCTCAGATTTTGAACTCAGGCGATCCTTCTGCAACACCCCCCAAGTAGCTGGGTCTACAGGCGTACACAACCATGCCTGGCTAATATTTTTATTTTTGTTGTAGAGATGAGGTCTCACCTAATTGCCTAAAATGATCTTCAACACCTGAACTCAGGCAGTCCTCTCACCTTGGCCTCCCAAAGTGCTGTGATGACAGGCATGAGCCACCACACCTGGGCTTTTTTTTTTTTAATTTTCCGTATTAGTTTGGTGAGGTGGCTCATGCATGTCATCCTACCACTTTGACAGACAGAGGTGAGAGGATTGCTGGAGCCCACCTGGGCGAGTAGGCAAGACCTCTGCTCTACAATAAATAAAACAACTAACCAAGCATGGTGGTGCATGCCTCTATTTCCAGCTACTTTGCAGGTTAAAGCCTGTAATTCCAGCTACTGGGAAGACAAAGGTAGAAGGATCGCCTGAGCCAAGCAGATTGAGGCTGCAGTGCCCATGAGCATGCCACTGCTCTACAGCCTGGGCAACAGAATAAGACTGGCATAAAAAAATTAAAGTATTAGGATTCAATTTATTGATGTAAATTTTGGCCAAATCTTTCTTTCTTTCTTTTTTTGAGTCAGGTTCTCACTGTGTTGCTCAGGCTAGAATGCAGTGGGATGCCCAAGGCCACCGCAGCCTTGAATTTTGGACTCAGGTGATCCTTCTGCCTCATCCTCCAAGTAGTTGGAACTGCAGGCATGGACCACCCATTCCAGATAATATTTTCATTTTTATTGTAGAGATGAGGTCTCACCAAATTGCCCAAACTGGTCCCGAATGCCTGTACTCAGGCAATCCTCTCACCTTGACCCCCCAAACTGCTGGGATGACAGGCATGAGCCACCACGCCTGGCCCTCTTTTTTTTTCTAAATGGCTGCTTTAACTGGGTGAGGTGGCTCACACCTGTCATTCCAGCACTTTGGCAAGAAGAGTTGAGAGGATTGCCTGAACCCAGGGATTCGAGACCAGTCTGGGCAACTTGATGAGACCTCAGCACTATAGTGATTAAAAAACTAGGCAGATATGGTCGTTCATTCCTGTATTTCCTGCTACTTTGTAGGTTAAAGCCTGTAATTCCAGCTCCTGGGAAAACCGAGGCAGAAGGATATTCTGAGCCCATGCCACTGCACTCCAATCTGGGTAACAGAGTGAGACTGGCAAAAAATAAAGAAAGAAAGAATTGGGATTCAAGTTTTTGATGTAAATTCCAGCTAAATCTTTCTTTCCTTTTTTTTCTCAGTTGAGTTCTCACTCTGTTGCTCAGGCTGGAAAATGGTGACACACTGAAGGCAACTGCAGCCTTCTTGACCTACTGGGTTCAGGCGATTTTTTTGCCTAATCCTCTAAGTAGCTGCAACTACAGGTGTGTGCCACCATGCTAGGTTAATATTCTGATTTTTATTGTAGAAACAAGGTCTCGCCAAATTGTCCAAACTCGTCATGAATGCTTGGACACAGGCAATCCTCTCACCTTGGCCTCCCAAAGTGCTGGGATGACAGATATGATCCACCATGCCCACCTTTTTTTTTAATTTTTAAAATGTCCACTTTAGCTGTTTGAGGTGTCTCATGCCTGTCATCCCAGCACCTTGGCATGAAGAGGTGAGAGGATTGCCTGAGCCCAGGTCTTCAAGACCAACCTAGGCTAGTATTGCTCTATAATAAATAAAACAACTAACCAGCCATGGTGATGCATGCCTGTATTTTCAGCTACTTTGTAGGCTAAAACCTGTAGTTCCAGCTACTGGGAAGACTGAGGCAGAAGGATTGGGTGAGCCAAGCATATCAAGACTGCGGTGGCCATGAACATGCCACTATACTCCAGCCTGGGCAACAGAATGAGACTGGCTAAAAAAAGAAAAATAAATGAATTTGGATTCAATTTTTTGATATAAATTCCAACCAAATCGTTGATTCCTTCTTTCTTTTTTTTGAGTCAGGTTCTCACTCTGTTGCCTAGGCTGGAATGTAGTGTCACGCTCAAGGCCACCACAGTCTGGAACTATTTGGCTCAGGCAATCCTTCTGCCTCATGCACCAAGTAGCTGCAACTGCAGGCATGCACCACTCTGCCCTGGTAATAATTTGATTTTTATAGTAGAGACGAGGTCTCACCATATTGCCCAAACCGGCCTCAAACACCTGGACTCAGGCAATCCTCTCACCTTGGCCTCCCAATGTGCTAGGATGACAGGCATGAGCCACCACACCACCCCTCTTTTTTTGTTTTTAATGTCAACTTTAACTGGGTGAGGTGTCTCATGACTGTCATTCCAGCATTTTGGCTGGCAAAGGCGGGAGGATTGCCTTAGACCAAGGGTTTGACACCAGCCTGGAAACTTGAGGAGACCTATGTCTACAATGAATAAAAAAGTATGCGGGCATGGTGGTGCATGCCTATATTTCCAGCTTCTGTGTAGGCCAAGCCTGTAGTTCCAGCTATTGGGAAGGCTAAGGCAGAAGGATAGGCTGAGTCAAGCAGACTGAGGTTGCAGTGGACATGTCATGACACTGCTCTCCAGCCTGGACAACAGAGTGAGACTGGTTAAAAAAAATTAAAGAATTAGGATTCAATTTTTTAAATACAAACTCCAGCCAAATATTTTGTACAGTCTTTCCTTTTTTTTCTGAGTTGAGTTCTCACTCTGCTGTCCAGGCTGGAATGCAGTGGCATGGACATGGGCACCGCTTCCTTGACCTACTAGGCTCAGGTGATCCTTCCACCTCACCCTCCAAGTAGCTGGAACTAAAGGCATGTACCACCATGCCCAGCTGATATTTTTATTTTTACTTCACAGAGGAAGTTTCACCAAATTGCCCAAACTGTTCTCAAACACTTGGACTCAGACAATCCTCTCACCTTGGCCTTCCAAAGTGCTGGGATGACAGGTATAAGCCACCACACCCAGCCTTTTTTTTTATTTTTTAAATGTCCATTTTAGTTGAGTGAGTTGACTAACGCATCATCCCAGAATTTGGCAGGCAGATAGGATTGCCGGAGCCCAGGGCTTTGAGATCAGCCTGGGAAACCAGGCAAGACCTGTGCTCTACAATAAATAAAACAGCCAGCTGGGCATGGTGGTGCATGCCTATATTTCCAGCTACTTTGTAGGGTAAAGCCTGTAGTTCCAACTACTCAGAAGACTGAGGCAGAAGGATCACCTGAGCAAAGCCGACTAAGGCTGTGGTGGCCATGAGCATGTCACTGCTCTCCAGCCTGGGAAACAGAATGAGACTTGCTGAAAAAAAATAAAGAATCAGGATTCATTTTTTAAATGTAAATTTCAGTCAAATATTTCTTTCTTTTTATGAGTCGGAGTCTCACTGTGTTGCTCAGGCTGGAATGCAGTGGCACACTCAAGGCCACCGCAGCCTCGACCTAATGGGCTCAGGTGATTCTTCCACTCACCCTCCACGTAGCTGGACTTACAGGTGTGCTCCACCATGCCCAGGTAATATTTTGATTTTTATTGTAGAGATGAGGTCTCACAAAATTCCTGAAACTGGTCTTGAAAACCTCACTCATGCAATCCTCTCACCTTGGCCTCCCGAAGTTCTGTGATGACAGGCTTGACCCAGCATGCCTGGATTTTTTTTTAATTTGTAAAATGTCCATTTTAGCTTGGTCAGGTGGCTCACACATGTCATCCCAGCATTTTGGCAGGCAGAGGGGAGAGGATTCCCAGAGCCCAGGGCTTTGAAAGCAGTCTGGGCAAATAGACAAGACCTCTGCTCTACAATAATTATAACAACTAATCGGGCAGGTTGGTGCATGCCTTTATTTCCAGCTATTTTGTAGGTTAAAGCCTGTATTTTCAGCTACTGGGAAGACTGAGGCAGAAGGATCACCTGAGGCAAGCCGATCCAGTCTGCAGTGGTCATGAGCATGCTGTTGCACTTCAGCATGGGCAACAGCATGAGGCTGGCTAAAAAAAAGAAAAGTAAATTAAAGAATTAGGATTTAATTTTTTGATGTAAATTGCAGCCAAATATTTCTTTATTTCTCTTTCTTTCTTTCTTTCTTTCTTTTTTTGAGTTGGGTTTTCACTCTGTTGCTCAGGCTGGAATGCAGTGGAACACTCAAGGTAACTCAAACCTGGACCTACTGTGCTCAGATGATCCTTCCACTTCACCCTCCAAGTAGCTGGAAATACTAGTGTGTGCTACCATGATTGGCTAATAGTTTGAATTTTATTGTAAAGATGAAGTCTCACGAAATTGTCCAGACTGGTCTCAAACACCTGGACTCGGGCAATACTCTCACCTTGGCCTCCCAAAGTTCTGGGATGACATGCCTGGCACTTTTTTTTATTTTTAAAAGTGTTCACTTTAGCTGGGTGAGGTGGCTCATGCCTGTCATCCCAGCACCTTGGCAGGCAGAGGCAATAGGATTGCCTGAGCCCAGGGCTTCGAGACCAGCCTGGGCATCTAACAAGACCTCTGCTCTACAATAAATAAAACGACTAGCCAGGCATGGTGGTTCATGCCTGTATTTCCAACTACTCTGTAGGCCAAAGCCTGTACTTCCAGCTATTGGGAAGACTGAAGCAGAAGGATCAGCTGAGCCTAGCAGACTGAGGCTGCAGTGGCCATGAGCATGCCACTGCTCTCCAGCATGGGCAACAGAGTGAGACAGTCAAAAAAAAAGGAAGTCAGAGAATTAGGATTCAATTTTTTGATGTAAATTACAACCAAATCATTCATTCATTCTTTTTTTTTTTTTCTGACTTGGGTTCTTACTCTGTTGCCCAGGCTGGAATACAGTGACAAGCACATGGCCACTGCAACCTTGACTTACTGGGCTCAGACAATCGTTCCACCCCAACTGCCAAGTAGCTGGAACTACAGTCGTGTACCTCCCGGCTAATATTTTGATTTTTATTGTAGAGATGCTATTTCACAAATTTGCCCAAAGAAGTCTCAAACACCACGATTCAGGTAATCCTCTCACCTTGGCCTCCCAAAGTACTGGGATGACCGGCATGAGCCACCATGTCTGGCTATCTTTTTTTTAAATGTCTGCTTTAAGTGGGTGAGGTGGCTCATGCCTGTCATCCCAGCATTATGACAAGCAGAGGCGAAATGATTGCCTGAACCCAGGGTTTCAAGACCAGCCTGGGCAACTTGATGACACCACAGCTCTACAATGAATAAAAAAGTAGGTGAACAAGGTGGGGCATGCCTGTATTTCCAGCTACTTTGTAGGCCAAAATCTGCAGTTCCAGCTACTTGGAAGACTGAGGCAGAAGGATGACAGAGTCAAGCCGACAGAGGCTGTTGTAGAAATGCACATGCCACTGCTCTCAAGCCTGGGCAACAGAGTGAGACTGGCTTAAAAAAAAATTAGGGTACAATTTTTTATATAAATTCCAGCCAAATCTTTCATACTTTCTTTTTGTTTCTGAGTTAGATTCTCACTCTGTTGTCCAGGCTGGAATGCAGTGGCACGCTCATGGCCACCGCAGACTCAATCTACTGAAATCAAGCAATCCTTCCATCTCACCCTCCAAGTAGCTGGAACTACGGGCGTGCACCACCATGCCCAGCTAATATTTTGATTTTTGTTGTAGAGACAAGGTCTCACCAAATTGCCAAAACTGGTCTCAGAAACCTGCACTCAGGCAATCCTCTCACCTTGGTCTCCCATAGTGCTGTGATGACAAGTGTGACCCACCATGCCCGCCTGGCATTTTTTCATTTTTATTTTTAAAATGTCCATTTTAGCTGGGTCAGGTGGCTCACACATGTCACCTCAACAATTTGGAGGGCAGAGACGAGAGGATTGCCAGAGCCCAGGCATCGAGACCAACCTGGTCATCTAGGCAAGATTTCTGCCCTGCAATAAATAAAACAACTAACCAGGAAGGTTGGTGCATGCCTGTATTTCCAGCTATTTTGTAGGTTAAAGCCTGTAGTTCCAGCTACCGGGAAGACTGAGCAGAAGGATCGTGCGAACCAAGCCGATCCAGTCTGTGGTGTTCATGAGTATGCCACTGCACTCTAGCATGGGCAACAGCATGAGACGGCTAAAAATTAAAAGTAAATTAAAGAATTAGGATTTAATTTTTTGATGTAAATTCCAGCCAAATCTTCCTTCCTTCCTTCCTTCCTTCCTTCCTTCCTTCCTTCCTTCCTTTCTTTTTCTTTCTTTCTTTCTTTCTTCCTTTCTTTCTTTTTCTTTCTTTCTTTCTTTCTTTCTTTCTTTTTCTGAGTCGCATTGTCACTCTGTTTCTTAGGCTGGAATGCAGTGACACACTCAAGGTAACTATAGCTTGGACCTACTGACTCATGAGATCCTTCTGCCTCACCCTCCAAGTAGCTGGAACACACATGTGCCACCATGTCTGGCTAATATTTTGATTTTTATTATAGAGATGAGATCTCACCAAATTTCCCAAACTGGTCTCGAACACCTGGATTCTGGCAATCCACTCAGCTTGGCCTCCCAAAGTGCTGGGGTGACAGGCATGAGTCACCATGCCTGGGCTTTTAAAAAAATTTTAACATGTCTGTTTTAGCTGGATGAGGTGGTTCATGCATGTCATCCCAACACTTTGGCAGACAGAGTCGAGAAGATTGCTGGATTGCAAGGCTGCGAGACCAGCCTGGGCAACTAGGTAAGACCTCTGCTCTACAATAAATTAAAAAACTAGATGAGCAAGGTAGTGTATGCCTATATTTCCATCTATTTTGTAGGCCAAAGCCTCTAATTTCAGCTACTGGGAAGACTGAGACAAAAGGATCACCTGATCCAAGACAACCAAGGCTGCAGTGGTCGTGTGCATGCTATTGCTCTTTAGCCCGGGCAACAGAGTGAGACTGGCTAAATAAATAAAATAAAATAAAGAATTGGGATTCCATTTTTTGATGTAAATTTCAGTCAGATCTTCCTTTCTTTCTTTTTATGAGTTGGGTTCTCATTGTGTTTCTCAGGTTGGAATGCAGTGGCACACTCAAGGTCACCACTGCAACTGACTGGGTTCAGGCAATCCTTCTGCCTCACCCTCCATGTATCTGGAACTACAATCATGCAACACCCTGCTCAGCTAATATTTTGGTTTTTATTGTAGAGACAAGATCTCACCAAATTGTCCAAACCAGTCTCGAATGCCTGAATGTAGGCAATCCTCACACCTTGGCCTCCCAAAGTGCTGAGATGACAGGCATGAGCCACCACACCCGGTCCTCTTATTTTTTTAATGTCTGCTTTAAATGGGTAAGTGGCTCACACCTGTCATCATACCATTTTGGCAGTCAGAGGTGAGAGGATTGCCTGAACTTGGGGGTTCAAGACCAGCCTGGGCAACTTGATGAGACCCCAGCTCTAAAATGAAAAGAAGCTATGTGGACAGGGTGGACCACGTCTGTATTTCCAGCTACTTTGTAGGCTAAAGCCTGTAGTTCCAGCTACTGGGAATACTGAGGCAGAAAGATCTCCTGAGCCCAGAACCTAGGTTACGGTGGATATGAGCATGCAATTGACTTCAACCTGGCAACAGAGTGAGATTGGCAAAAAATAAAAATAAATAAAGAATTAAGGTTCAGTTTTTGATATAACTTCCAGACAAATATTTCTTTCTTTTTATGAGTCAGGTTCTCACTGGGTTGCTCAGGTTGGAATGCAGTGGCATGCTCATGGCCACTGCAGCCTCGACCTACTGAACTCAGGCAATCCTTCCACCTCACTCTCCAAGCAGCTGGAACTACAGGCGTACGCCACCATGACCGGTTAATATTTTTATTTTTATTCTAGAGACGAGCTCTCACCAAATTGCCCAAACTCGTCTTGAACTCCTGGACTCAGGCAATCCTCTCACCTTGGCCTCCCAAAGAGCTGGGATGACAGGCATGAGTCACCATGCTCTTTTAAAAAAATTTTAAAATGTGCATTTTAGCTTGGTAAGCTGGTACTCACCTGTCATTCCAGCATTTTGGCAGGCAGAGGCGAGAGGATTGCCTGAGCCCAGGACTTCGAGACAAGCCTGGGCAACTAGGCAAAAACTCTGGTCTACAATAAATAAAAGAATTAGTTGTGCATTGTGTGTATGCCTGTATTTAAAGCTACTTTATAGGCTAATGCCTGTAGATTTAGCTGCTGGGAAGACTGAGGCAGGAGAATCGCCTAAGACAAGTAGAACAAGGCTGTGGTGGCCATGAACATGCCACTGCTCTCCAACCAGGGAAACAGAGACCATCCCCCAAAATAATTAATTAATTAATTAGTTTGGATTCAATTTTTGATATAAATTCCAGCCAAATCATTTATACTTTCTTTTTTTTTTCTGATTTGGGTTGTCACTCTGTCGCCCAGGCTAGAGTGCAGTGGCACACTCATGGCCACCCCAGCATCAACCTGCTGGGCTCCAGCGATCCTCCTGCCTCCGCCTTCCAAGTAGCTAGAACTACAGGCATATGCTACCATTCCTGAATGATTTTTTTATTTATTGTAGAGACAGGACTCACTAGGTTGCCCAGGCTGGTCTTGAACCCGCGGGCTCAGGCAATTGCCTCGCCTCGGCCTTCCAAAGTGCTGGGATTACAGGCTGATCTGATAAGCCCGGACTGAAAACATTTTTTGATATGTGAAATTGTTTATCTTATCAAACTGGAAAGAAGGCTAGTCTAGAAAACTAGAATAAATCTTTGACCTTCAGTGAACTACATAAACTTACTGTACTACACAACCATAAAAAAAAAAATCATGTCCTTTGCAGCAAATGAATGCAGGTGGAAACCATCATTCTAAGTGAACTATCACAGAAACAAAAAAGTGATTACTGCATATTCTCACTCATAAGTGCACCCTAAACATAGGGTACTAGAATATAAAAGCAGGAACAAAAACGCTGAACACTGCTAAAGGAGGGAGGGAGGGAAGGCAGATAAAGGGCACATAATCACCCACTGGGTACCATGTCAACTACCAGGAGAGAGGGCAGGCTAGAAGCCCAAACTCCACCTGCATACAATTTACTTATGTGGCAAATCCTCGTGTGTGCCCTACAACTTTAAAATAAAAAATATTAAATAAATAAAACCAATTTGCTATAATTATGGGAATTAGGTTTTAGTAGCACCCATCCTCCATAGCACATTAAAATAAGCGACCCTTCCTGGTGTACAGGTTGTGTACCCTTACCAATCAAATCATAATCGTGAGCCAGGAGTGACACCCATGCATCTGAATTTTTTAGAGCCCCCCAGATGACTCCAATGTGGAACCAAGTTTGAGGATCACTGTACTGATAGTAAATTCAGATCACTTTCAAGATCTAAAAACAAAACACAAAACTATGAATACATGCCTTATTCTAAAAGAAATGGTTATCTTACTAATAAAATTTAGTTGTGTGTGTTATAAATGAAATAAGCAATTTTGCTAGACTGATATCAAATTATTAAAGTTGTATTTGCGATGATCTGGCTTAACTTCATTTGTTTATTTATTATAGAATAGTAATGTTTTCATGCTAAGAAAAAAATCCTATCATTTTCTGTGTGTGTATGCTTTCTGACATGTGTGGCTGATTGGGAAAAAGGAATGGACTGCCTTTCCAGGAGATACAAGAGGTCTACAGATTTAAGGTTTTGAATATTTATGGTATGGGATATCAAGGCACAGTGCTAGAGCCTCAGGCCTATATCAGTAGGCACCTTTATTAAAACTTCACAGTTTTGTCACTGGAGATGATTGCTCTTCTCCCAAAGCTTCAGTACAGCAGTTGGAAATTACCAAATTCTCCAAAATCTGGAGAATGTATCCCCTCCAACAATAGGCGAAGTCTCTGATGGGATTCTTTATTATTATCCTTCCCAATAATTTTAATTGCTTCTTGTGGGCAATATGAGTTACTTTTTATAACTATTTCTTGTAAGCAATATGGTTTACTCTTTAGGTTGTTTTATGTTTCTTTCTAAAAAATATAATTGTATCATCAGCAAATAAAGCTATTTTGTCATCATTATTTTTTTAAGGTACATAGTGAAAATCAAAACTATTTTATATTTCAACTTTATGTCACTAGTTTTGATTTTGAAGTCACTGGTAACTATGAGTTTAACCCATTGCAATTTTGAAATATAATACAGGACAATCTTAAGGATAAAGTATTTAACTGTCTAGCCTGAAGGCAATTTATTAAATTCACAATTTTGTTTTCTCAGCACCCAAAAGAACCAAGAAGAGAATAGATTGGTGGGACATAAAACAAGCAGTCATTTCTGAAAATTCTACTGTATCTCAAAATGACCATAAGGGAAGTAAAATTAAAATATTATAATTCATTGGATTATTTTCAGACTCATTTCATTAGCTTAAAGTACAGCTAATCTGCTTGTAAATACTTGAGCACGTGAAATCCAGTCAGAAAAAGTCAAACACATTTTAACTTATTTTTAAAAAGCAAACAATATTAAAGTAAATGAAAAAAGATGCAACAACATAAACTTCTCATGTTTCTTTCCTGCCACTGCCAGAGAAGAAATGCTAGTGCCATAGCAATATTAGGGAGCTTTCAACTGGAAATTCTGACGTCGATCTGGTTCTGATATTAACTAGCTGAGAATCCTTTTACATCCATCCATATACACCCAAGAATCGTTATACACCCTTTGGAATTAAGAGAGTTGAATTAGATAATACTTAAATACTTTTTGAATTTAATTTTATATAAATTTAGGTAAAAACAGGCACAAGGATGTATGCCAAATGATAGGCGAAGTTTTATTTTATTTTATAATTAGTCTACACGTGCACCTACAATCTAGTGCTTCCCTATGTCAGTTATTCTTCTGGGTACTTTGGAAATCTTGACTAATTTCATTACAATCCAATAAATGATTATTTTACAGGTGAGGAAATTGAGGCACAGAGAGGTTAAGGGACTTGTTCAGAGTCATAGCAGGAGAGAGAGAATTTGAATCCAGGTAATTTGGATTTGGAGTCTACATGACTTTTTATTTCCTCCCCTAGTGTTATGTTATGAAAAATTTAAACATGTATCAAATTTAAAATAATTGTACATGAGCACCTACCTATCTACCTCCAACCTACTCACTGAGATTACACAAGTAATATTTTGTTATGGCAGGTAACATCTGAGTAACAAATTGCTCTTTTTCATTTGTCATGAAATCTCCACTCTGCCTTGTCTCCCCAATACTATGTGAAGTAGGTGAACTACATGGTCTGATGTGTGCAAGGGGACTGTTCATCAGCTGTGAAAAGAAATTGCAAAAGTGACTTCAGAGTAAAAAAGTAATGCTAAAAATCAATACAACCACCTCCACATGCTGATTCATATTTTAGAGCACCTTACAGTTAACAAAACATCCACATGCATTATTTTTTCTTATGTAACCCTGCTATTTTTCTCAGAAATGACAATGGAGTATTGTCTGAGTAGACGGATATCTGGCAAATTTCAGTGATCACAGTGTTGGGCATAAACCATAAAATGTACTAACATACTAACACAAAAGTGATGTCCAATGCATTTGCATTAGTCGATGGATTTTCTCTTATTTTTTAAAGCATACTTTTAAAATGAACTTCTATAGTCATTTTGCTATTCTATTCGATTACCAGATGTCTAACCTCTATGAAAGAAGATGAGAACCTCACACTTAACACTTAATAAATTCTCTATATATACCTAAATTGGAACACTTTCTTTAGAACGCTGATTTAATATATGTTGAATACTGTGCTCCAGTGGTCTTTGATCCTATCATCACTCACACAATCTTTAGGATGCAACTTGGGGTGAATAAGGAAAGCATACATTAATATTCTGTAAGATGCATTGTCTTCTAAGACTGAAACTTCCACTATCATTATCTATGGCTAACTTTAATAAAATATATTACACATTAA
>NW_006974855.1:0-1102 GCF_000164805.1 Carlito syrichta | reverse complement strand
TAAAGGATAAACCCAACCATCGCTTGAATAGTGAGAGACCTATCTCTATGATCATGGGTTGTGGATAAGGGAGTACCAAAGGAAACTCCTGATACTCTAACACAGTAGTTCTGAATATGGTTTTAGACTGGCAGCAACATCACCTGGGAACCGAGAAATGCAAATTTTTAGGCCTCACCCATATCTACAGAATTCAAAGCTGTGGAAATGGGGATAGTAGTCTGTGTTTTAATAAGTCTTCTGGATGATTGATTCCTGTTTAAGAGAACCACTGTTCTAGTCTGTACCCACTGTTCTAGTCTGTAGCCTATGAAGTTCTTCTAGCAAAAGATGACAGTCTTGTCATGCCACATTAATTACCTATTTTTTCCTCTAGTTTCTCCATTTTTTAGGCCATTGGAATTCATTTTTGTTGTATTTTTAAAATTGATTTTACTTTTAAATCTATATTGTCCTTTCTATATATTTTATCTATATAATTGTCACTTATATTAAAGAGGTCTTCAAGTGGTAGTATGTGTAAGAGATATTATGCTCTAGACCAACTCAACTTGAAGATAAAGACTTCTTTCTCATCTCTTCTTCTCTTTTTCAATAATTATAGAGATTTAGGTTTCCATCTTCCTGCTTTCTTCATATTTATGCCACCACCCTTTAAACAAATATTTGGCTTCTTTATTTCTATTTTTTTGTCAAATATACATATACAAAACTGTTTTTTTTTCCTCGTAGAATGACTTTTGCATTTTCTGTTGATTTAATATAATATGCTGTTATTCCTGGTTTACAAGTTACGATGATGGCAGTTTTGTTTTTTTCTTTCATTCAATGTTTATTTAAGTTAATGATAGTTTTAGTTTTTATTTACAATTTCTAGTCTTGTGGTCCTATGCTCATATAACATAGGCTATAGAATTTCCATATTTCTAGGTACTAGAATTTACTGAAAACTTCTTTTTTGCATAGTATTGTATACCATTTATAATTGAGAACTATTAGGATTGCATCCACATGGGTAAATTACATCTGCTTTGAGAGAGATTTGATTTTAAGAGAAAAATAGGTATGTATATTAATACCTTTCAACTAAATGCATTTCTTA
>NW_006974854.1:1776-2588 GCF_000164805.1 Carlito syrichta | reverse complement strand
CGCCTGACTCGATTATGGGCACCGCTCACTTAGACAAGGTCTGGCAATGTCACCTGGGCTGGTCTCAGACCCCAGGATCAGGCAGCCTCCTGCCTCGGCCACCCAGGACATAGGACTGATGACTGTGAGCCATGGTGCCCGACCTGAACTCACACGTTCTTTTGGCATGGGTGATGGAAAGGAACACCCTGGGACAGAGGTCACCACATCACATGTAGCTGGGACCACAGGCACCACCACAAACGATTCCAGTGTTTGCGCTCCGGGGAGCAACGAGGTCTCACTACATGGCCCAGGCTGGTCTCAAACTCCCGGATTGCAAGGGTTCCCTGCTGTGGCCTACCAAAGCCACAGCATGATTGTCTGCTTATCCACTGTCTTTCAGTAATTCTAGGCCCAAGGTTGGGTACTCCTTCCCAAATGATCTCTGTCTGTTCACGATGATCACAACTCCATACACAAATGGATGCTCTTCTTTTTTTCTCTCTCTTTTTTCCTTTTTTCTTTTAGTAGGAGTCTCACTTCTTTGACCAGGATGTAGGGTGGTGTCTCACTCCTGGCCATCACAGCCTCAGGCTGCCGGGCCCAGGCTAGCCTTTTCCCAGCCTTCCAAGGAGCTGGAACAACAGGCACGTGCCACCACTTCCAGCACATTTGGGATAGAGGGTAGAGATGAGGTCTCGCCAAGATGTATGAGGACTTCTAAACCCACGGGCTTGGGCTGTCCACTGGCCTCGGCCTCCCAAAGTGCTGGGTTGACAATGAAGAGCCCCAAAGCTTGCCCTCACTCCATCGTCGAAAACGAATCTGAA
>NW_006974854.1:0-424 GCF_000164805.1 Carlito syrichta | reverse complement strand
CACCCTCTCCTGGTTCCTGGGTCATCGGAGAGGATTTGGCCTTACAGTAAGGCCCAAGGAAGCATGTCGAGACCAGGCACAGGGGCTGATGACTGTCATTCTGGCGCTCTGTGAGGCCCAGGGTAGAGGATGGCCTTGGGTCCCCGGGTTCAGGACCAGCCCATTTAACTTGCTGAGACCTCCTGTTTACAGGAAACCAAAAAAATTAGCCAAGGGTGGTGACACCTGCCTGTCATTCCAGCCACTTGGGATACCATGGCAGGAGAATCACCGGAGCCCAGTCGGTGAAGCCTGCACTGGCTGATTGCGGCATCCTGAGCTCTGACCTGGGTGACACAATGGGACTAAAACTCAGAATAATAATAAAAACACCACCGCAACCTCAGGTCAGGCTCAGTGACTCAGCCTGGCATTCTGGCCCTTT
>NW_006974853.1:0-425 GCF_000164805.1 Carlito syrichta | reverse complement strand
GGGCATGAAGCCATGAGATATTCCATCATGAGCTCTTCCCCACCCAGAACTGCCAGTCATAGGTCCTGCTATGGTCAAGGTTGATTCCACTGCTGCTGCTGGATACCTCCACTGCAACTCTTGTAGGATAGAGGTAACTGTTCCCACAAAACCAATGTCTCTCCATGGCTATTCAGAATGATCTAGCCTACTTGGGGAAGAACAGTGGGTGCAAAAAAACCCAGCATAATCTGGAGGATAAGATGGTGGTTTTGGAGGGCAAAACAGAAACCATGGCAAATGGCAGTGCCACCCAATCTGTCTCTTTTTTTCCCTCACCTGCTGGAAAGACTGCAGACTCCCTGTTTCAGGTCACCTGCAGTTTTCAATCACAGCTCCTCATAGCACTACTGACTTTCCCCACCTGGGTGCCGGCTCTTCTATCC
>NW_006974852.1:0-434 GCF_000164805.1 Carlito syrichta | reverse complement strand
GAAATGTCCCTGGGTGAGGGAAGTGTCCCTGGCCTGCCTTGGCAGAAAGTCCTCATTGCCCAGTGGGTGGGTCAGCCTGCCTGGGGCACATTTCTCCCCTCATAGAGGAGAGCTGACAGCAACCCGGCAGTGATCCTCGAGAACTCCCACACCTAAGAGTCAACCATTGGGGGGATTGGGGTAGGAAGTTGCTGAGCTTGGAGGAGCGTCACATGTGGGGAGGGCAAGGTGGAAGGCCTGAGGGCAAAAGGTTTGCAGGATAATGGATTTCTTTCTTTCTTTCTTTCTTTCTCTCTCTTTCTTTCTTTCTCTCTCTTTCTTTCTTTCCTTTCTTCTTTCCTGTCTTTCTTTCTTTCTTTCTTTCTTTCCTTTTTTTTCTTTCTTTTCTCTCCTCACTCAGTTGCCCAGGGTGCTCTCAAACTGCCCAACTCAGG
>NW_006974851.1:0-795 GCF_000164805.1 Carlito syrichta | reverse complement strand
TTGAACTTGACAGAGCTTATGTTGAGAAATAAGGTTTATGTTATACTGACATCATTTTTATGTGTGTGCATTTCAAAAATTTAATAATTCATATATAGAGATCTATCCTTTGGATTAATCCACTTACAGTCTTTTCCAATTTTCATCTCCACGAACTAAATGTATCTCCCATCAAAGTAGACGCTGACTTGATTTGCTGTCCTTCATACACCTGTCATGATATAGGGTTAGTGAATGTTTTACTACAAAATGTTTCTGTGGAAATGGTTTTATAGACTTTGACAGGGTGGTCGGGAGGAGGAAAACCCTATATCATGACAGGGTCAGTGCTGTCCGGGACTGAAACTTCCAAGAAGTCAGAATCGTTGGCTTTGGAAAAGTCTGGAGGGTGTAGACTTCTGCCCCCTAGGGCCACCCCACCTAGACAACACTTGAGAATTCAGAAGAGATGGGGCCTCAGTCTCACCAAGACTTTAAGATCAATGACACTTTTTTGTTATTCATGCAGCCCTGTGTAAATAATGACCTAACTGAATTCACAATTCTGATCCCCAGATTGCAGTTGGATTGGTTAATAAAGAGGTCAACTGAAACACCACTTGTGGAATTTTTTTTCTATTTGGAGTCCATAAGGATTTCTTTGGCACAATCTCAGAAATGATTCATTACCACTGATCAATCTGACCACACAGAAATATGACACACTTTGGGAGGCTGAGGCAAGAGGATCTCTTGAGTCGAGGCGTTCAAAATCCACCTGGCTGCCTAGTGAGAACTCATCTCTATAAAAAAAAT
>NW_006974850.1:0-451 GCF_000164805.1 Carlito syrichta | reverse complement strand
TCGGCTGCTGTTCTGGTGATCTTCGCCAGTAGGTAGTCTGACCTTTCTCTCCCCCTGCCTTTAGAATATTTTCTTCTATACTCACTTTTTACAGGCAAATTACTATGTGTCCTATGTGTCTAGGGATTGGTCCTTTCATTTGATGTCTTGCGGGCATTCTCTGAATCTCTTGTGTTTGGATGGTCATATCTCTGGTGAGATGGGGAAAGTTTTTGGATAACCTTTTGGAATAGTGATTCCATGGTGTTCTCTGTTTAACATTCTTCTTTTGGGATACCAATCAGGCATAAGTGTGGCCTCTTGATACAATTGCACATTTCTTGGAGGCTTTCTTTCTTTTTGAATTTTCTTTTTATGTTTTTAACAGATCAGGTGAATTCCATGGTTTGGACTTCAAGATCCAAGGTTCTTTCTTCTGCTTGGTTTATTCTGCTTTCCATACTTGCCATCT
>NW_006974849.1:0-735 GCF_000164805.1 Carlito syrichta | reverse complement strand
TTTTTAGTAAGAAAGGATAAAGGAAATAGAAATAATTGTATAGGAAAAAGTCTTGTGTGGCACATTTGTGTTCTGTGGTGAATGGTTGGCTGTTTGGGAAAAAAAAAGAAAGGGAAAGGAAGAGAAAAGGGTATAAAAAAATAGAAGGTTCAAGCATTAAAAAATGGCTTAAGTATGTCAAACATGGTATGTAAAAGCCAGGAAGCTTTTTGGCCATAGGGCTGTTTTAATTGTAGTACCTTACACTGCTCCTCAAATAACGGCTTTGTAGACCGTGCCCTGTGTGACAGTTGTAGCCCACTTTACTGGGCAAGTTGACTCCCACTATCCTCCTCCTTCACTTCTTCCTTTTGCAAAAAATCATTTTTTATCTTCTTCAGGTTACCAGTGCACAACCTCTACAAAATGCTAACTTGGTTTTTACATATGGCTCCTCTTCTGAAACAGTGGTTACTGTTATTAGTGGTGTTACTTCTTGTTTTCAAACAGATTATAATTCCACTCAACGAGTTAAGCTGTTTTCAGCTTGTCAGGTATTTACAACAATTTTTTTTAAATCTCGACACTAACATTACGTTACAGGTGTACTGTGTCATTTAAAAACTGCTAGTCTTCATGTTGTCTTTTCCTTCTCCCCCACTAACATAATTGTTCTTTTATAAACCATTCAACTACATATTTGTGGTAGTTTGAAATCTGTTTATGCTACTCATTATTTATGCTCATTCTGACCTT
>NW_006974848.1:0-3875 GCF_000164805.1 Carlito syrichta | reverse complement strand
TCTCACAGCATATTTAGAACTTACCATAAAGGGGTGAGACTGTGCAGTTATTACCTCCAGAGATTAGGGATGCAGGGTGGTATGAATTTCTCTGAAAATAAGAACTTTTCACAAAGGACAATAATGTTGAAATTATTACTTCTACTGTGATTTGAAACTCAGGTATTGTGGTGTGTGTGTGAGAGAGAGAGAGAGAAAGAGAGAGAGAGAGAGAGAGAGAGAGAGAGAGAGAGAGCCGGAGCACAGAGCTAAAGATGGAGAGACTAAAAAACCAAAAAATGGCCATGCCCGGTGGCTCAGGCTGTAATCCCAGCATTTTGGAAGGCCAAGGTGAGTGGACTGCCTGGGCCTGAGGGTTCGAGACCAGCTCAGGCAACTTAGTGAGACCTTGTCTCTACAACAAAATCAAAAATTAGCTGGGCACAATAGTGTGCACCTGTAGTTCTGGCTACTTGGAAGGCTGAGGTGGAAGGACCTGGCAGGTTGACACTGGGGTGGCCGTGAGCATGCAACTGCACTCCAGCCTGGGTGAGGGAGTGAGACTCCAACTCAAACAAAAACAAAGAGAAAAACAAGAAATGTTCCTGGAGCTAAAAAATTGATGACTTTATTTTTAAAGTATGATTTTGTTATTATTTCCCTTCCTCTTTAATGTTCTCATCTTAGTACCTTAAGAATCCTACCTGAACCCCTGCCCTTCAGAGCCAACCAATGTGCTCCAGCATACACTCCCTGTTTCATTTCAGCCTCAGTGGGACTCCCCATTTCCATCTCCTTTCTTCTCCTCCTCCCATTTGTATATGACCTGACACTTGGCAGGTGCCCTTAAAGGTTTCAACTCAAATATGAATACTAACAAAACAGCTAATTCCTATATTTGATTCTTTAGGGTTTGAGAGCTAGAGAAAAAGGGGGTGGTTTCTTTCCTGGCCTGTCTGAAGGCTAAAACTGCTCCTGGCATCAAACTTCTGTCCAACCCAGGCCAATTATCAGCCAGAGCTAGACTCCAGATGCAAACGTAAAATAGATGATTCCTATACCTTCTACTATAAGTAACCAAAAGGAAAAATGTAAGAAACCACTGGGAAAAACTTGAGCCAACAGGATGTGGTGCTCGGGCACACGGTCCTGTCCACTGCACAGCAGGGGTATAACAAGAAGAAACAACAGTCCTTGCTATAGTAGCATCAGTCTGTCTTGGCTTTGGGGAGGATACTTCCAGCTATCTATTGCTGTGGTTCACAGACTCCTTCTGTCCTGGCAGGCCCTCTTCAGCGGCCAAGCTCCTGGACAGGAACTGAGAGCCATCATGAGTTTATTTCAGGCCAAACATCTTAACACACATCCTGATAGTGGGTAGGAGCAAGAAAGTGGAGCTTTTTATTAGTGATATGTTGACAGAGATGAGAATACTGAAAGCAAGAGTCAACATTTCCCAAGGTTCTTCCTTAAAATACATTTTGTTTGATTTTGGAGCTATTGACTCACCCACAGGCTGGGCATTCTATCTTGCGGCTACTGTATTTCCAAGAGAGCCTGGGGAAACCAACTCATTCCCCACCTACAGTATCCACAGAAACATCTGCTTTATCTTATTAGAAACTCAAAACAAGTAACCATCAATCCATCATCTTTCCTGTTTAAGGACACCTTCCTGTTGACTGACACACACTCCTCCCCAAGGGTCCTCTCTGAACTTCCAGTGTCTGTGAAACTGTGAACTGGTCCTGATGATACCTGAAGGGCCTCTTACATCCTAGTTTATTTAACCTTCTCACATGAATAGCAAGACTCCTGTCTGGGGGATCACGGAATGATTACTGACTCATTAGATAAGCAGTGAGCCCTGCCAAAAACAGGCTCTTGAAGCAATTTCATTCCCATCTCTTTGTATCCACAGGTAACTCGGCATTGTGGAACGTAGTCTGCACTCAGAGTCAACAGACCTGTGTTCAACTTGCCATCCTTCCAGGTATTGTGTGACCTGAGATACGCACCTTGTCTCTCTGAGTCTCAGTTTTCTCTTTCATAAAATGGGAATGACAATACCTATACTGTCAGCTGCATGGGGTTGTTAAGAGGCCGGAATAGACTACTGGTGTTGGAAGGCATCTTAAAGAGCACTGATCTTGCATTCCCTCTTATAATATCACCAATAAGCCATGCAACCCGCCCTTTAACTCTTTCTTTGACAGAGAACTCATTCCCAAAGAGAGTCTAGTGCATTGTGGAATGGTTCTGATTTATTTTGAACTGCCTCCTCTGGCATTCCACAAATGGGTTCTTCACTAGAAACAATATACAGAAATGAATCTAATCCTCTTCTGAAAAAGCAGCTTTCAGATGTCTGAGATAGTACTGTTCCCCTGATGTGGACAGTACAGTCTGAGTCTTATCTCCCAACAAGCCAAGTCTTTGATTGTTTTCCAAAGTCGCTTTAGGTAATTATTCTCCAAAGTTGCTTTAGGTAATTTAGGATACTCAATATATTTTGTCTAGATTCTGAATGTGGTGTTCAGGATATCTGAAAGGGGGAGAATAAAATGGGACATTCCCTTCCCTTATTCTAGAAGTTATTCCTCTATTAATGCAGCTTCTTTGGTGGCCACATCCCAAGAGCAACTCTTCCTCCACAGTCTCAGCTGCAAACACATAACTTTCTGATCACCACCTCCTTTCTTTCCAGTTAATTCCACCTAGTAACCAACTTGACAATTTGTAAACCTCATCGGACTCACCATCCATTGATCCCACCACCTTTTCAATGTCCCTTGCCCTCCTCTTCACCACATTCTCAGGTTTCTTCTTACCCATTCTAGACCTTATGACACAATTGTAGTCATTTCCCTGAATACATGCTCAACTCCCTTCTCTTTCCCTTTCTCTGTTGCCTAACCCTGATTACACACTGCTGTCTGCCTCTTCCTGCCCTTGGAACCAGATAGTTGAACCTGGCTAGAGAACACAGAAATAGTTAACTGTCCCAAGTTAAATTCATGACCAGTAACCTCAAGGAGTCCATAGAGCTGCCCATTGATCATGTTCTCTAGTTTGACTAGAGTTTTCTAGTCTGGCCATTCCTCAATTTTCCTAGATAGCAAGGTCACACCTTCACCATCCTTACACCTTCCCCATCCTCACTCTCTGCTGATGACCTTGTCTTCAAAAAGCTGGGCCACCACATCACCACATCTACCCACCTGTCCCCCTTGTGCCTAGCACTTTGCCTGCTCTCTTTTCCCATGGATGACTATGTGCTCCTAAGACTAGGCTCTCCAGGTGTGTGTAATATTTCTGCTCCTTCTGCTGACTTGAATTTCTGCCCTGGACCCTGCACTTCATCACAAATTTCCTTTTTTTTCCAGGATCATTTCCATTCCTTATAACTACATGATTTTTCTCTTATAAAATTGAAGCAAAACACAACAACACACCCTTTTTCTTTTCTCCAGATAAAAAAATAGATAAGGAGACTCAGAAAATTTAGTAACCTGCCCGAGGTCACACACCTGGAAAGTGAAGTGACCAAAGGTCAAATACAGTTTGCACAGCCCTAAAGCCCACAAATGAGACTTTGCTGGCTGCAAAGGTCAGAGTAGCTCTCTCTCTCTCTCATGAGCCTGCTGCTCTGATTCAAGCAGCTGATTCTAGACAAGGAAGCATTTTGCCAAGGATTGGCAGGATATCTCTGCCAAGCCTATGTACACTTGGGCAACAAGAGTGTCTGGAGGTTCTCATGTGAGAAGAGGTTCTGCTTTGTCTTCAGAGGACTGCTGAGTTGCCGAAACTCTGACTCAGTCAGCTTGCCTCTCAGACTTAATGTGGGTGGGTGTAGACTGCTATCAGGACTCCATCCCAACAGCCTACCAGCCATG
>NW_006974847.1:0-623 GCF_000164805.1 Carlito syrichta | reverse complement strand
GTTGGCATTTGGAATGAGGTCTGCCCCCAAGCAGAGGTATTGTAGCCAATTTGGTAGGCTGTACTGTTGATTTCTGACAAGGAGGTGGCACTTGTAGACAAAAGCCAGCTATGATGGTAGCCGTAGTGTTTCTTCTTGAGGAGTGTTTCTCCAAGGAAGTGACCAGCCAGCCTAGGCTGAGGTCCTGGGTATAAGGATTTTCCAAGTTCTGCTTTGAGTGTCAGGGAGGTTAGAGTAAAGGAGCTGAAGCACCCTGCAAGTGCACACTTTCTTGGTAGGAAGAAGTCCCAGACCAATGGGGTAATGCTGTTGCATAGAATAGGCACAGAAGAGTTCACAAGAGGAGTGAGAGGTTGCTACTGCAAGGTGTCCCACCCAGCTCCTGCCTTGACCTCTGCCAATCTGTGATCTGAATGTCAAGGTGAAGACAGCCTCAGGGCCTCTGGTATTCTCAGGCAACCCACCCAGCCAGAAACTGTTTTCAGCCTCAGAATTTGCCCCTGGGGCCCACATCATCCTAAACTGTCTGGAAGCAACTAATCTACCCTGCAACGATTGAGTTCCTGGGAAATGGTACCTGATGCTGCTCAAGGCTTATTTTCCTGCATCACTCCATGGCAGAG
>NW_006974846.1:0-12369 GCF_000164805.1 Carlito syrichta | reverse complement strand
TTCTACCAAGAGACCTTTTTAAGCCTGTTTTCAGATTCATAAAATAGGACTAATGCGCCCTACCTCTCAGGGCTGCTGTGATGCTTAAGTGAGATACACATATGAGCATGCATTACATGGTGACTGCTCACAATAGATGTTCCAAAAACGATTGGAACATTCTTCATTTGTCTTCTAGCTAGTTATTTAGAAAAGAAAATAAACTTTGTCTCCTTGTTCCCTTTTAAGCTTTCTTCTTTATTGGGTTTTTCGTCATTTCTAGCTGGTTTTCAGTCCCATCATGGCCAGAAGAATAGCCTTCTGGGCATGATGGTCCTTCTAGAAGTGCTCCTTTCCCGCCAGCCTTAATACACAGATCATCTAGATAAAATGCTCCCGAGTAACAGAACCAAAACACACTAGAAACCCCCAACTTAAGATGCCTGAGACTAAAGAGGACATGATGGCTAGGGGTGGAATTTTTGTGGACAGTAGTATGCTGTTAGGTGCATCCTCAAACTAATGACCCTGAAATGAAAGAAGAAAGAGGTGAATGAATAGTATGCCACTAAAAAGAACTAAAGAACTAAGCCCAGAAGAAGAAGGGATGCTATTATATTCCCAAAGGCTTGAACAATATATTCACCCCACCTTCCCTCCCAGAACTGAGATTGTGCCCTTGGAACTAAGAAACAGACATTCAACTTCCCACAGAGGATGCTGTTCTCTTTGTGTGAATCCATGTTTGTTAGAATCCTATAGCTGCTTTTGTACGACCATTTAAAGGACATTTATTTATATAGCTTTTATTTTTTATTTTTTATTATTAAGATGTGGGGTGCATTTCAGGGTTAGGTATTTGAACATTGATTATGCAGGTACCCTTGTTGATGAGGTATGCCCCTCCCTCCCTTGCGGTTTCCCTCAACTGCCAATCCCACCCTCGTTTCCTAAGAGTTTCCACTACTCCCAATCCTTTTCTTATAGTATTATAATAGTTCAAGGTCTGTTTGTGTGTGAGAATGTATGGTACTCAGTTCTTTTCATGGCATCCCAGAGGTTTTGGTAAGATGTTTCTTCATTTTTATATGTTGCCAGAAAACTTTTAATGTCTGCTTTGATTTCAGTGTTAACCAGTAGTTGTTCAGCATCATGCTGTCTAGTGTCCATGTCTTTGTGGGCTTTGGGGAAATGTTGTTGGTGTTGATATTTATTTTTATTCCACTGTGGTCTGAAAGTGTGCATGGTAAATTTCAACCTTATGGAATTTGTTTATGCTTGATTAACGGTCAAGGTGTGATCGATCTTCGAGTACGTTCCATGTGGTGATGAGTAGAATATGCCTTCTGTGGTTGTTGGGTGGGATAATCTGTAGGTATCTATTAATTCCATTTGGTTGAGTGTCAAGTTTAGGCTCTGGATTTCCTTGTTGATTTTTTGCCTCGATGATCTATGCAGGGCTGTTAGTGAAGTATCCAAGTTCCCTGCTATAATAGTGTTAGAGTAAATATCTTTTTGCTAGTTTACATAGTAGTTGCTTTATAAGTGCTGGTGCCCCTGTGTTGGGTGCATATATGTTTAGGATGGATATTTCTTGTTGATGGATTGAACCTTTTATCATTATGTAGTGTCCTCTTGCGTCTTTTTAAATTTCTGATAGCTTAAAGTTTGTTTTCTGATATTAAGATTACAACTCCTGGCTTCTTTTGTGAACCATTTGCCTGGAAACGCTTTTTCCATCCTTTAACTTTGAGTCTGTGTGTGCCCCTTGTAGTGAGATGAGTCTACTGGATGAAGCAAATACTTGGGTCATGTTTTCTTATCCAGTTTGCCACTCTGAATGCATTTCATTCAGGTTGATATGGGGTGTTTCCCTGTTCCCAGACAGATATTTGCTACTGTTAATCCCATCTCCCTCCCCCCACCATTGTTTACCAGTACGGTCAGTCATTTTCGTGTAGTATTGCATTGGATGTTTAAGGTTCATTATATGAGTGAGAACATGTGATGTTCAGATCTTTGTTTCTGTGAGAAGTCACTCAGTATTATAGACTCTAGTTCCATCCAGGTTCTCCATCACTGATGAAGCTGAGTTTGGCTGGATAGGAAATTCTTGTTTGAAATTGTTTATCTCTGAGGACTTTGAATATAGGGCTCCAATCTCTTCTTGCTTGTAATGTTTCTGCCCAAAGATCTGCAGCTATTCTGATTGGATTTCCCTGGTACCTAGTCTGACTTTTCTCTCTTGCTGCCTTTAGGATTTTATCTTTTGTGCCTACTTTGTGTAGGCGGATTACTATGTGTCTAGGGGTTGGTCTTTTCATTTGATGCCTTGTGGGGGTTCTCTATATCTCTTGTGCTTGGCTGGTCACATCTCTGGTGAACTATGAAAAAATTTTCTTGGATTACCTCCTGGAATACTTGCTCCAAGTTGTTCTCCATTTCCCTTTCTTCTTCTGGGATACCAATCAGTCATAAGTTTGACCTCTTCATCTAATTGCATATCGCTTGTAGGTTTTGTCCTTTCTTTTGAGTCTTCTTTTTCTGTTTTTTACAGATCAGTTTAATTCCATGTTCTGGTCTTCGAGTTCTGAGCTTCTTTCTTCAGTTAGATTAATTGTGCTGCCCCTGCTTGTCATCTTGTTATTTATTTCCTGGGTGAAATTTTTTGATGCCAAAGTCTCTGTTACAAGTTCTGTGAGAGTTGCATCTTGTCTTACTCACTCTTTCCACTCATTCCCTAATCCCTGTCATATTCTGGGGCCAGCGATTGGTGGCTTCCATTGTTTGGGCACCAAGGTCTGATTTTTCAGGACTTTTGTCTTTGGTACACTTGAAATTGCCTGCGGTCTTCCTTTGGTTTTCCTGATTTATGAAAGATCTCTTGTTTTTCTCTTTATTTCTGTTATTCAGTGTCAGTGGGAGAGGCTTTCCCTGCTGATATTTACTCAGTCCTCTATTCTTCCCTGACCCGAGCTCTGGATTTGTTCTATTTTCAAATAGGATGGTGGATGGGTATCTTTGCTGTCTCTTCTAGTTTTTTAAATTTGAATAAAGTAGGGAATGAGGCACTAAGGATCAGAAACTACTTCCAAATTACAGTGTTCACTTATTGTCATATGCGTTCCCTGAGACCACACTGCCTACCACCACACTATATGGCAATGCTAAGCAGAAACCAGTGCAAAAAACTATTGGACACACATAGAGACATACACATACAACCTAAATCAGACTGGAATAACAACAAAGTGAAACAAAACAAACAACAACAACAACAACAAAAAACTGAGCACCCACACACATGCCTAGCAGAAAGTGAATAGAGAAATAAACAGAAAGACTGGAAAGAAAAAAGGAATTCAGATCGAACCCTCACATATATATTGACAGATGCATCTTAAACTATACAAAATGAAAATAAAGAAACCCTGAAGAACAAAGAGCAAAAACAACCCAACAACAACGAAATTAAAAGATGATCTGTCAATCAATCACTTACACACATAAAGCGAAAATGACAAATAAAAGAAGAAAGAAACAGAAAAAGAAAAGAAAAAAATTGGAGGGAATGCCGCTCAAACCCTCACAATACACATTCATGCACAAAGGAAAAATATTTTTAAAATAGATGAACTAACAAGCATTAAAAAGGTTTTTAAAAATTAAAAAAAAATTTTTGAAAATTAAAAAAAAAAAAAAACCACAGAAACAAAAAAAATTCCTGCCCCCTTTGGCAAGCTCTGTAATTGTTTCTCTAATCAGGTCTCTCCTGCAGAGCCACCTCTTTCACTCTCTCCTCAGTATCTGAAACAGGGAAGGAGGAGGGGCAGTGGAGGTGGTTGGGGCTGCAGTCCTCCCCTCCCAGTCTCATATGGTCAAGGAGATCTCCTCGGGTGGGGGGGTATGGGATTGCCTCTTCCCCAGGTATGTACTCACCGGGGTGCCCCAGCCAGGCTTATGATGGAATGGAGTTCTCCTATTGTGATTGATGTCGAGGTTCCACCTGGGTTTGTCCCTCTCAGTTGTGACCAGCCGTGTGGGTTTGATGTTTAGAGGATTGCTGGGGAGGAGGGGTTTGGGTCAATGCTGACTCACCACTGGTTTCTTTGGAGTTCTTCCTTGTCCTTTTCTGGCCACACCCTTTGTCCCACTGCTGAATCAGGGTAGGGATTGTTGCGCGTCGAACTCAGCATTCGTCAGGTCCCTCTGAAATTTGTGCTTTCAGGATATTCCCCCTGGGTCATGATCAGTCCCGGAGTAGTTGATCCACCAGTCACAGAGATTGGATCTGTTGCTCCGTGATGAGCAAGTTGGAGCACTTTCCTGCCCCCCCTTCAAGATGGTGGTAGGGTGCCTCTCTTGTCCTCTTCCGGGGGACTTTGCCTCTGGACTCCCCCCACAGCCCCTGCTGCCAGTGCCCTGCCAGACGCTGAAGTGCTGAGGCAAAGCCTGGAGCTGGCAGTCTCTCCTGTCAATGGTGAGGGAGAACCTGGAGAGACGGTCTCTCCCCACCACTTTTCACAGGAAAACTTCTGTCCTTTGAAAAAATAGCAATCGTCTTCTGCGACCTGAAAGAGCCAGGGAACAAGCAGAAAAGCTGAAACTCCAGCTGTTGTACCGGGGCCCTGGCCACTTGTTCTCGAGACCCCGCTTGGACAGTCTCTCCCAGCATTTTATTCCCAGGGAGAGTTTGTTGATTTAAAAAGGAACGAAAGAAAGAAAGAAAATGGCACTTGGCTTCTGCATCCCAGGAATCGCTAGGGTCCAAGTCCAGCAGCTGTGGCACTAGCCAGTCACTGCATCAGGAGAGCCCTGGACCTTAGCTCCCTAGCCCTCACTCAGTCAGCCACTCACTGGCCCACTCACTCACCAGTATTGATACAAGGTTTTCCATGCACTCACTCACTCACACTGGAACTCACATAGCCCGACTGGTTTGGCTGCCATCTTCTTGACTTCCCCTATTTATATAGCTTGTAGAAAGAAGGGGTTAACTCAAAAATACAAGGAAGTACTGGATCAATGGAACCAACAGTTATTGCCACTCATGAGATCCAGCATAGTCCCCAAAAGCAGGTCAGCAGAAGAGCACTCCATTTCCCTACAGCTGCCACCCTCTATTGTTATACCTGTTAGCTTCCAAACTCATTGTACAGGACCTTCTTTACACTGTCTTCCTTACCAGGTGGGGTCAAGAACAGGGAACAAGGATCCTATTTGAAAGATCAATTATTTGAGGCAGGTGGCAGGAAGGGATTGCATTAAGATGTTCCTGGACAGAAACGGGAAGAGAATGGAGATTCCTTGTTCCAAGTACATATTCTATGCCACTGTTTGAACACAAGGGCTCCAGGATGAAGCGTATTCTCATCGCCAAGGCTGGGGAACAGAATTTAGAAGTTAGGGCTTCCGGCTGACTCATCCGGACCTATTCTTCCCGTTCACATTTAAAAGTAATTATATTTTACTTGACGTATTAGTCAATATTTATTTTGCCTTTGACCCAGGTCTCTGATGTTTGGAGTGTTTTACCTAATGAAGTGACACACACCTACATTTCTCAGAGTTTTGAGTCATTCATGGTACTGTCTGCTTTTTAAAATATGGTAGTTTTTCATTACCTTGTAGTGTTGAATGTGGAAACACTAAGAAAATTCTTGAGTTGATTCCCAATATAACTCTCCCTCATTCCTTCATTGATTATGTAGTAGTATCTGATTTTCCCTCAATAATAAGGATAAATCTCCCAACCAGTCATGTATTTCCTATTTAACTGCTGTGCCAAAGGGATGAGGTGCCTCAAATGCCAAAGTGGCCAGGTGGCAGCCTCATCTTCTAATTCCGTGAAAACACACATATGATCCCTAGTGAAATCATTACTCCTAGGACTGATGTTTCCAAACGATCAGAGCTCAAAGTGGCAAAATCAAGAACCAAGAATTCCATGAGTTGTCTGTTACATGTACACCCACATGAGTCAGTGGACAGACTTCATATGGTTGTTTGGGATTGTCTTGCTTACCAGTCCTCCACTGGAGGGACAGGAGACTCCCTGTGAGATGATGAGACGATGATACCAATTGTTCTGAGGAGTCAATTAGGTCTGGGAGTGGATAGATTTCCACTTGAACTTGGTGCTGCGCTAATCTGGACACCTTTACTATCCCTGTGTATATTCAAATACTTCTTGGCACATGTGAGTTATCATTTGGTACATACTTCCAGGCTACTTGCCTTTTACTCAAAATTATGATCAAGGGATTGGTCCAGATGTAGCTCTGCATTGTAAATTTTACCTGTTCTCTGTGGCCATGGTCTGCAGGAGGTTGGCTCTTACTGGGCTTTATTCCTCCGGACTTGGCGCCTTCATGCCCTGGCTACCTGCTTCTGCTTCAACTTCAACACTTCACCTATTGTCAGTGTCACAACCACTGATCCTGGATGACCGGTTAAAAGCCAGGGACATAGGAGTGTTCAGACACCTTTTGCCCCAAGAGTCCACTGAGGAGGACCCGCTATCTGACTGCCTTACTATCAGCCCCCAGTAGCCTGCTACCTGCTGCACCCACTGAGGAGAGGCTGGTGCCTATATTTTGGCCAGGCCCAATCAAAGGGAGCACAGTGAAGGAAACAGGGAAGAGGAGAGGGGGTTACATTTTCGACCTAATAAAGATCTGGAAGCAACCAGGCAAAGAGAGCGAAAAAGCAACAACCCCTTAGATGAAGGCCGAGGAGAAGAGACAGGAATGGGGCTGGGGAAGTCCTCCAAAGGTTGTGAGGACACAGAGAACTGGGAAGACAGGAAGCAAGGAGAGCAGGGTTGCTTGCAGGTCTATTGATCATCTCACCTTAAAGCGCAAGGGGAAGGCTTGGAATTTGTGATTGCTTCACTGGTTCACCTTGCATTAATCACATCTCACCTGTAGCTGAGTCTTTTGCCTTTGCCCATATCCCCCAGGGCTCCACCCTCTTAGCTTTTGCTGTCCCTGATTCCATGTTCTCTCTCAATTCGCAAAGCCCAGTTGCCTACATTGTTTCCAGATCAGGTTTCTTGGAGGGAGTATCTGAAATGCTTCACACATACCTTGGAGGACAAATATTTTGGAATGGGAAACATCTCAGAAGTTCTGTTTATCTGTGGCAGGTTTTTCTCCAATCAAAGTAATTATCTTTGTGGTCTACACGGGTTTGTTTCACGCGGCACTCACACACACAACGATTCCCAGGGATGCTACTTTTTAAGGACAGTGAGCAGAGTAATCACCTCTCGAAGGCTCTGTGGATATTACATGTTCAATGTTAAAATATATCCTTAAACCCCCAGCCCAGCTATTAAGGTGCCCCTAAGTAATGTCTTCACGAGAACAGTTGGGTATTAGAGGAGAACAAAATAGATGTCTCTTGAAAATAGCTAGGGAGAAGAGTCTTTGGTCCTCGAATGACCAAGTGCTACACAACTGTTACTTTACACTGTTTTTCAGATTGATAGGGGGAGCAATCTAATATGCAGCATGACTTCTCCCAGTCCCCTGTGTCTGAAAGACCCTGCAGAGAATGATAGAATGAATAGAATCCTCTGTCCAGTGGAATCCAAGAGGACCATGTCAGAACATACATCAGATTACAAGGAGTGAAAAAACAAATTCTATTTTAATGTCTCAAACATGACAGGATTTCTTGTTCTTTTTTCTAATCTCCAATCCAGATAATCAAGCAGGACCTGTCTGCCAGGCTCCTTGCATCACTCAAGAACAAAGTTAAAGTGAAAGCACTGAAGACATTTTAAGAGAAAAGGGATCTCATGTCAGGAGCTAGACTGTATATCTGTTTTAAGTACGGTTGTGAGTCTGTTACATGTGACAATGTATATAGTCGAGGCAAGAACAATTATTGCTGCCACTTTGTAGATGAGGAAGCTGAGGCATAAGGAAGTTAAACAACTTGCCAGAAGATTCCATACCAGGGAGAAACGAGACTTGGTTCGCCACACTCTGGTTCCATCATTGGTCCCCACAAACAGTGTCACACTCAATGACTTGAACCTGGTTACCTTCTGAGGGCAGAAACTCATCCTTCTATTCCTTTTTTTCTCCTTCATTCAAGAAACACTCCCCAGGGAATGGTAAAACCCTGATGAAAGGGGCTGGTTGACAAATCAGTACGAGACTGGTCATATGTCTGTGGCCATTCAGAGACATGTTGGAGGGATTAGCTTCACAAAGAGGAAGGTGACAGGAATCGTTCACTGGGGCTTCCTGACTGCACTGGTAGGGGTCTGTGAATTGCAGCAGACAGGTTGTTTTTTAGGGCACTTTCTGGAAGAAAGGGTCCATCATCATTATGAGATTTTCAAAGGTATAGAAAGCCCACCTGCCTCCCAGGCCCCCGGAATAAAAGTGTGAGACCCCACTGGTCTTAGTTTGGGATGGTGGGTAGACAGGTGTGTGGGATGCAGCAGGGGCCACACAGCAACTCCCAAGCAAGATGTGGTGGAACCCAGGACTTTACAGACACATTGTAGGATGCCTCCGTTCACCACCTGACACACACAGTCTTGGGATAGTGTGGACTATGTGTCAAGATACTTCTCAGCTGTCGATCCAATCCTTATACCCACACGCATTTTAACTTGAATCGACATTGCTCTTTTGCAGTTACCTTCTTCTCACTTCTGGGTTTTCCTTATTCTGGTGGAGGGTTTTCCTTCTGAGCCAAATGATTCATGCCATGCAGCAGATTGAACAATCCTCTGTTGTTAAACCTATCAGTAACAAAGTTGATTAACTTATACTTTAATTTCTTGATTGTAAAGTGCATAGGCTGCCAAAATTGGTTCCTTAATTCCCAAATCTGTTTAAATTACTTTGACTTCACATGGAATTTTCCACCTTTGAGCATAATTACTGAAGCAGGCGTGGATCTTACTCCTATGTGAGAAGTATAACTTTAAATTCTCACGTTCTACCAGTTTCTAGTTCCAGTGCCCATCCTCTGTCGTTCCCATTCTAGAAACTTAAACTCAGTGGTTTAAAGACCGTACTCACCTAGGACACCTGGCCGTGGCTCACCCTAAAAAGCCTGGTGTGGTGTTTTATGTGTATTTGACATGGTGCAAGGCTAGGGGCAGGTACCTGTTATGTTCTCAGTTTTTGGCTCCAAAGAGCGACTGATGGACTTGTCTGATATTACACAGAAGTGAGACTGGAACTGAAAAAGTCAGTATCTAAAGCCTGGGCTCCTACCCACCTCTTCTTAGCTCATCTCTGTGTCGGTTTGAACACATACCTGTCCCAAACCCTCCTCTCATTACCAAGCAGGGCTTGGCTTGATCAGGTAGAATACTTAGGGATTGGCACCAAAAGGTGGTCTATTGTCTTAGTGTATCAGGATATTTACCTCTCAGACCAGTTCGGTTTCTTTTGCAGAAAGACCAGGACCCGAGGGTAAGGAGGAAAAGAGCGAACTCCCTCTCTCCTTGTCTGTCTCTCTTTCCCTGAGTCCCAGGGCCTGAGTGGTTTGGAACTAAGAGGAACCATGGTGACCACGATGACTCACAATGGCCCTCAGAACCTTGTGACCACACTCATCTGCAAGATTCAAACGCTGGCCCCTGGATTATTACTGGTTCTGGCCTGATATGGAGTGTAGATGTTGCCAGGAGAGGAAGCAGATATTACCCATGGGTGGGTGTTGTGCATATCTGTTCCCTGCATAAAACACTCTACTGTCTTGCTCTTAGATCGCATCCCTGGCTTGGGCAAAAATCTCTTTGGTAAAATTTCTCCTTTGTGAGGAGTTTAACATCACCCACTGCATCACACCACATACCCTGGGCAAAGTTCAACAATTTTGACCTTCTGTTCCCATCAGGAACTTAGCCCCAGGTAGAATTTTTCACTTTCTTCTCTCTCTGCATCCAGTCTTGGTCCTGGTTTTTCAATGACAACTTTTATAATAAGCCATTCACTTCAGTGGGGTGATTAATTGCAGAGATTTTGGTTGTGAGTACTCATATGTCTCAAGCCATATTGCCTCCAAGTCTCTGATCTAGAAGAATTATTAATATATTATGATATTCAATGCATGAGCCATATGGGTATCATCTGGAAGCAGGGCAGGGCCTTTTACAAGCTGTCTGAGGGATAGTGGTGGGGATAATGCCTTGTATTTTTAATAGTGATGCTCCTTGAGAGGGCTAAGATGACTGTGATCAGATGTGGCTTCCCCCTACACTGGCTACCCCATTCAGGCTCACGCCTCAAGAAGGTAAGACTCTGCTGCCTGTCAGAGGAACTCAGTTCACACTCCCTTTTTACGGGACAGGGAAGGCTCACTCCTCCAGGTTTCCTCCTGCCCCCGTAGTGCCATAGAGAGACCCCAAGGCTGGGTTCCGTGACCACAACACAGTGGAGAGGGAAGTGAACTTCTTGTTGCAGAGTATTTTATTCATTAAATAAAGGGGAAAATGGTCTGACTCTTTGGAAATTACTTTCCTGGAATACATATGGCAATCACCTCGGATTTGGCCAGAAATGGTTGGTTGATAGAAGTTAAACGCATAAAACAAAAAACAAACAAACACAAATGCATAAAAAACAAGGGAATGCAACAGAAGTAAAATATCTTATTCACATTGGTCACAGACCTTGTAGAACACCTAGAAATACAATTAAGATATTTACAAGGAAAATACCATCTCAAACACTAAAATATTATTTTAATCACCGTTTTTTTTCTGGATAGGAAGATCAATTTTTGGCATGTTATCAGTTCTCCTTTAAATTAATCATCAAACTCAGTGTATCCCAATCCAAAATCACAACAGAATTTTGAGTGACTGTGTCTGGAACTGTCTGGCCAGATACAATTATGTTGAGGGAAAAATGTGATGGCTTGTCCAGGAGGAGGTGCTTGTCATACCAGATACCAAAGCTTACTCTCTAAAATTAAGAATTGACATAGGAATTGATAAGTGTGTCAATGGTTCAAAATAGAAATTCTGGATGTATACTTATGTATATTTGGAATAAAAAACAATGATAAAACTGACATTTCATGCCACAAGTTACCTCAAAGCAGACTCTTATGACCGTGTGTGTGTGTGTGTGTGTGTGTGTGTGTGTGTGTGTGTGTGTGTGTGTCAGTAAGGGAGAAGTGCAGAGGGACTTTAGGGAACACTTGGAGATTTTCCTTCAGGGAGTTCTGGATTATTTCAACATGTACAGGCTTTCTCTGCTGTGCTGTCTTTCTGATATATCTGTGGAGGTCAGCAGTCATGGCTAAAGAACACTCTGAAGTCACTCCTAGCACATTGATAGCAAACATCAGAAGTTGGCAGATGAATGCTTCAAACCTAGCCTTGTATCAAAAACCATGTTGAGTGCTTTACTCAGTTGACAACTGGAGAAGCACAAAAATGATGTGGATCTGACCCAGATGTGGACATGGACACTGATACCAAGGTTGAGTTGGCCTTGTCAAAAGAACCCACGAAATGTATGTTCCTCCAACCCATAGTAATGAGGGAATTCCCTCTCACAGTCCCCACTCCCCCAAATAGTATGGATCAATATATCCTTCCCCTGATGAAACCTTAAACTGGAACCTATGCTCCCACTTTTTTGGTTTGAAGTGGTTTCTGTTCACATGTTTCTATATTTCTGATCCTTGTTCATGCTGCCCAGAGGCCACAAGCACACGAACTGTGGCTACTCATTCTTGAGAGTGTGTTTACCACCCCTGCAGAGTCTGGGAGACTTGGATCTAAGAGGGACCCTGTTTAAAAAAGCTGAAAGGTCAGCTGAGTGTACATGTGGCAATACTGTGCACCTCCCACTTACTAGCGAAATGGGGCTTCAAAGAGGTTACTGAAGGTCTTGTTTTGTCTCCCTTGAAGTTTGCGAGAGACCGTGGGAAAAATTATCACCAACAAGTTGAAAATGGGAGTGTCTGGGACTGGGAAGAAATGAGTTCTCTCAAGAGATCTGAGTGGAGCCCACATGTCAGGGAACCCCAGTGGCTTGAGATTCACAGATGTGGTCGCCAAAGGGTCATTAAAGCACCCACCAGGGAAGAAAATTCCGGTTTAAAAGCTGCTGAGCTCCATCCAGATAAGAGAGGAGCCTGTTGGTGATCATGACCTCTTGTCTATCCAGGTGTTCAACAGACCCCGGAGGATGAGCACTGACATGGGGGAGGGAACAGATAATGTCAGAGAACACCTCCCTGGCATATACACCCACAAGTCTTCTCTCTCTCTCTCTCTCTCTCTCTCTCTCTGTCTGTCTCTCTCTCTCTCTCTCTCTCTCTCTCTCTCTCTCCCCCAGCAGTAATCACTAGAGATTACTTTGGTCACATCATCTGACTTGAGGTGCTCATGTTATCATT
>NW_006974845.1:0-1266 GCF_000164805.1 Carlito syrichta | reverse complement strand
TAAATCAGCTAGTTGACTCTGCTGGCTACCAGCTGGTTAGCTGGTTATGTCTGTTAGTTATGTCAGCTGGCTAGCCACTTTACTATGTACGTAGCTAGTTAATTGAGTTAGTAGGCAAGCTGGTTGGCTAGCTAGATAACTCAGCGTGTTAAGTGAGCTGGCTCGAGGGATGGCTAGTTAGGTGGCTAGCTAGTTAAGCCAGCTGGCTAGCCAGATATTTATCTAGTTAAGTCAGCTAATTAAGTAAGCTGGTTAGCAGGCTGGCTAGCTAGGTGGCTGGCAAGATATGCTGGCTGGTTAGGAGTCTGATCAGTTAGGTGGCCAGCTAGTTAAGCCTGCTGGCTAGCCAGCTGAACAGCAGGGTGGCTGGCTAGTTAAGCCAGCTGGCTATCCTACTGTACAGTCAGCTGGCTGGCTATTTAACCAAGCTCGCTAGCCAGTTGACCAGCCCACTAGCTAGCTAGTTGGCTGCCTAGCCAGCTAGCTAACCAGGTAGCTAGCTCATTAAGCTAGCTGGCTAGCCATCTAGCCAAACAGGTAGCTAGCTAATTAAGTCAGCTGGCTAGCCAGCTATCCAGCCAACTAGCTAGTCAGTTAGTGAAGTAAGCTAGCTATCCAGCTAGCTTGTTAAGTCAGCTAGCAAGTCAGCTAAATATTCAGCTAGCTAGTTAAGTCAGCTAGGTAGTCAGCTTGCTACTCAGCTAGCTAGTCAGCTAGATAGCTAAGTCAGCTACCAGCTTACCAGCCAGTAAGCTAGCTAGTTAAGTAAGCTAACTAGACAGCTAGATATCTTTTTTGCTAACTAGTTATGTCAGCTAGATAGCCAGTTAGCTAGTCATCTAGCTAGATAAGTCAGGTAGCAAATCAACTAGTTACTTACCTAACTAGTCAACTAACAACTCAGTTAGCTTTTCAGCTAACTAGTGGACTCACTCGATTTTCATCAGGTCAGCTAACTATTAGGCTTGCTAGCCTGCCAACCGGTCAGCAAACTAGTTGGCTCTCTCACCTGCCAACAGGTCAACTAACTTCCTGGTTCGCTCTCAGGCCAACAGGTCAGCTATCTAGTCAGCTTGTTTGCCAACTGACTAGCTATGTCAGATCACCGGTTGGTTTGGTCGATGGCCAACTAAGTCCAACCAGTTGGCACACGTGCCAGCAGACTAAAGTCAGCTGACAAAGCTCACTCGCCGGCCAACTTTTTAAGTCGGTGATCAGTCAGCTTACTTGCCAGCTGACTAGTTAAGTCAGCTGACCAGTCGGCTC
>NW_006974844.1:0-823 GCF_000164805.1 Carlito syrichta | reverse complement strand
GCTATGATTTGGCACTGAAACCCAGAAGGAAATGTCAAACCTATGGTAAAATGGAAGGATTTCCTTACAGACCAATGGAAAGGACCAGATATATTATTGACCAGTGGAAGGGACTATGCTTGCATATTTCCACAGGACGAATCTACTCCTATTTAGATTCCCGATCGATTCATTCGGAATGCCTCCACTAATCCGCTGACCAAGACGAGTGGCCAGGATCAGAAATGAAGGACAAACAGCAGCCCCCATCAATGACCAACAGGAGGAGCTGTTCTCTCTACTACAGGAGGCTTCATCATGGACAGAGCAGGATCTGCAACATCAACATCATTACACTGATAGAGAGATCATAACGCTCCAGATGAGAGACCTCTCCTTACGGGATGAGAATCCACACCCTAGATTGTTTCAAATAAGAAGAACCACACTCAGATGAAGCATTTTTTAGTATTCATCATTTGCAACTACCAACCTGAGAACAAATGAAATTCTTGTCTGAAGAAGCAGGGGATATGGTAATATCGCAATAAACCCCCATTGGGCCAGTAACTCTGTTTTTAGCTATGATTGCTCTTATGATGAGTCAAATAGCTCCAGGCTCTGCAGCTGTGGCTAATAAGATTTTCTGGGCTTATATTCCTAACCCTCCAACATTTTAACAAGTCACTTGGGATAATGAGGTTATTAGAGTCTTTTCTGACTCTTCTCAATTGATGGGTGGACCTACTTTACTTTATACTCAACAAACATGTTATTATAATAATTTTTCTTATGAGGACATTCTTGTTCACCTCCCATTTGTTTCATGATAATTCAGTTTTCC
>NW_006974843.1:0-909 GCF_000164805.1 Carlito syrichta | reverse complement strand
TTCCAAGGTGGCATCAGAGACAGTCAGAGCACGTGGGTCTCCCCATAAATGAACGGGTGAAGAGACCAGTATTCACCCTAGGGTGTCAGCAAAAGTTGTGTGAATGTCTGATGGAGTAGAGATATGGAAAGGAGAGGACCGAGATCTCCAGCATAAGCAGCTGCCCAGACCTCAGTGCATTCTCTGGCCCAGAGGTAGACACCATCTCAGTGTCTATTTATTTTATACAGCACCACCCAGAAAGGGGAAAAAAGGGATTAAAATGGTGAAAATCACCTGTAACAGGTGCCGTGTGCCGTTGCAGCCTTCATCCCAGGTCAGATCCCAGCAACAGGAACTGTAAGAAATATATCAGAGTAACCCAATCAGAGTCCCTGCCAAGGAGACCCAGAGGCCCCATCCCCCAATTGAAGCATTTGGGGTCTGTAGTGGCAGCCCTGCCGAAGAACCCAGCCCTAGATCACAAAAAAGGGTGATGAGTTTTTAAAGTGTTCCAGAACCCCTGTTTCCAGTGATCCGTGAGACGTGTGACTCAGGTGGGCAACTTGTTTGCACACTGTGTGACAAAAATGACTGTGAGTGAGGTTTGTGTGTAGACTAGTGATATCCAAAAATAATCAAACTATTTGGAGCAGACTAATCAAATACTGTGAATGTAGCCATCTTCTTCCTTTTAAAAAAGAAACCATTCATCCTCAGCGTGGTGCTGGGCCCAATCATCCCTCTGATACTCTTTCAGGTATATATTTCAATTTTTTCCAAAAACTATGTAGGTAAGGATGTGCGCCAATGCCTTCTCTCTTTTGTTTTTCTCTTTGAAGAACCTAGAAACTCAACTGTATTTCAATTGTGGGGTCCAGGGAGCACTTTTCTGGACTTGGAAAATAACATATTTCAAGGAGGCCAGGT
>NW_006974842.1:0-897 GCF_000164805.1 Carlito syrichta | reverse complement strand
TTTTTGTGTATGTGGAGTGAGAGATGGAATCAGAACCCCACTTTCATAACCTCATTTAACCTTACCCACTTAGAGGCCTTATCTCTAAATCCTGTCACATTGTGAGTTAGGGCTTTCACATATAAATTTCGGAACAACACAAACATTTAGTCCATAGCACTAATATTACCCCAGCAAGAATGGTATTTTTAAAACACTGGTTGATTATAGTGTCTGAAAAAGTTAGAAGAGTATATTTCAGATTCCAGGAAAACTCCTCAATCTTTTCCTGGGTCTAGATCCCTGTCCCCCAAGTTTAGTTCAGCATAGATACTGAACACTGACTGTACCAGGCATTGTTCTGTCGAATTATGGGACTCGGGAAGAAGAGAGGGTAACAAGAAGTATGGGATATAATCTCTGTCTTGAAACAACACATAATCCAGTAAGGAAGATGAGTCAACAAACACTACAGTGTGACTCATGCGCTAATCAAAGATGTGGAAAGGACAGGACTGATACATAAAAGAAAATGATTCAAAGATGGGAGATGGGTCTATGGAGAAAGTCTCATGGAGGAGATGAGACAGACTTTAAAAGATAAATAGGAATTAATCACTCCAACAAGGAAGGTAAGATATTCCAGTCGCAGGGGGATAGCATGAGAAAAGTCCCAAAGCTTTCCAAGTATTCAGGGAAGAAGACTATCACTATGTCCCATAAGGGGTTCTGGAAGCCTTTGTGGAGAAGTTCCATGCTAAAATAAGGAAACTGAATTTGTTCTTGCAGGGGAGAAGAGAAACACTGAAGTTCAGTAAGCTGATACAATGAAATGAGCATTAGATTTAAAACATTTCATTTACTGTAAAATGCAATGTCTGGTACATAGTTAATTTTAATTAAATATTTGTTGAATAA
>NW_006974841.1:0-906 GCF_000164805.1 Carlito syrichta | reverse complement strand
TGTTGGGTGTAGGCGAAAGAGATGGTCCTGTCAAACCTGCTGTTCAAGGCTTACTGCCCTAAAAACTTATAAACAAAATAAGAGACAACTGAGAGACCTTGTCCCAAGGTTTGTAGGAGAGTTATCTAATAAAGGGGTTTGCAAACAGATTCCCCTTTGCCAAGCCCTCACTTTGTTACCTGCCATGTAAGGCAGCAGTCCCTTCCTTTACACTATCTGTAAACCCTAGGGCACACAAAGATGGGTGACCATTGCCTTCACTGACCCCATGCCCTATGAAGCAGAATTTACATTTTGGAGACTTGACCATCTCTTTTCAGAAATAACTATTTAAGGTCTCATAAACAGTTTCCATATTATATTTAGCCCATATGTATTGTGAATAAGTAAAATGGGGTACCAAACTCTAAGAAAAGGATCTTTTTAAAAATAAAACTGCCCAAAGAAGAACTCTATTCTCTTCAAGGACAAAATGTTAACAATTCAGCACTGTCGTAGCAACAACAGGCACCTACTGCTTGACTGAAGACGATGTCTCTTCTCAGAGTCAGCATCAGACACTGGGGCAAGCTGTAGGCAAGTTCCTGAAGGAGCACAAACGTCAGGGACTGCTTGGCTCTGTTCACCACTTCTCCCATGCAGTCCTTCAGGGTGAGGATGAGGGGATACAACTGTTCATACCAGTCCTCTGGGATAGAAGAACAGTGGGATAGATGAAGGAAGGTCTTGGAATACAGAACCAGCTTAATTTTTCAGTGAGGGTACACATACTCTTAAGGATTTGCAAAGACTAGACTTGAAGATCTCTTACTCAAATCTCTTTCCTGAACACCAAGATGTCTCACCCTTTGGATTGCTCCATGAGGACGCATTTATTGGGAAATCCAAAAAAAACCAAAAACCAGA
>NW_006974840.1:0-1034 GCF_000164805.1 Carlito syrichta | reverse complement strand
TCTTATGGGACTACTGTCATGTATACAGTCAGTCATTCCAAGGGGAAGGACATATCCCAAGGGGAAGGACATATCCCAAAGGGAAGGACATTCTGCACCACTTGGCAAAAGGGCTCTGGGGCATCAAACAATTACAAGGAAGTGATTCGCCTGTACACTTCTAGATATTTTTGTGAGATACTCCACTAAGTTTTATTCTCCGTGAAAATACAAATTGTTTTGCAAGAAATACATTTTAGCAAAGGCATTTATGTTTCTATCAAGCTATATCACATTGACTACAGAAAATACCTTCTCTTTTAGGGCACAATATTCCCAAGGCAAAGCAAAATAATCATTGTTTGACATGTGTGTGTTACAGGTAATCCTGAATTAATGCAAATAGTCTAGGCCTCAGTTTCCCTTTCTATAAATGAATATATCTGGACTGCCTTCTTCATATTGAGAATTTCTAGTGAAATCTGTACACAAAATGTCCATTTTATAAACTAGATATACTCTAAAAAAATCACTGACAGTTTGGGAGTCAGTTTTCCACAGTGTGTGTCTTGGAAGATTTGCATAGAAAAAGGTATTATGAAAAAAAAGAGTGGGCTTGGTAGACAAATAAGTGTGAGAAACGCTGAGTTAAAGCTAAAAATAGTTCTGTATGTGAGGTTTTCTAAGAACCTATAGCAGACAGGCGATGGGACACTGAGGGTGGCAAAGGCAGGGGAAGAAGAGCACGTGTAATGTCTCCCAAAGCACAGAATGTATTTCATAGAACATCTTGCAGGAGTCGTATTCTCCAGCATACTCTTGGGGAAATTAACTGGACTAGATTACTGCTAACAAGTCTTTAAGCCATAAAACTGTATGACTGGGATTTTACAGTCTGTTTGTAGTTAACTAATATCCTAGTCATAATTAAACTATCATCTTCACTTCTAACATATTTCACTAGGACTTAATAAAGATTTACGTGTGAAAAGAAGAAAGTTTTCTTTACAATTTGGATCCCTCAAAGGTCTCTTGTCCTGCAATGTTGCTCTCTG
>NW_006974839.1:0-1111 GCF_000164805.1 Carlito syrichta | reverse complement strand
TAGATGGACTTCATCTAATAAGTTTAAGTTAAATAGAACAAAAGAGTGACCTTCCCCTAAGTAAGTCAGAGAATGTCTTGCCTGAGGGCTTTTGACCTGGGACATCAACTCTTTCTGGTTCTACAGCAGTTTGCTGACCTTCAGACTTAAATTGAGATATTGGGTCTGCAGATTTTGAACTTGCCAGGCTCCATAATCACATAAGCCAATTCCTTATAATAAATAAATAAATAAATAAATAAATAACATTTCCTATTTGGATTCTCTGGAGACCCTGACTAATACAATACTTATTACTTTTATAATACCTGTTAGAGAAAGTAAAACTCAACCAAATTTGGATGTGCAAAGTTGTGCAAAATAAACAAGTCAAGGTTTGAGTTTACAAATAACAACCTGCTAGTATATCAGCAACACTTAATTGCCATTATGTCCATATCTCTACCCTGACATATTCAGTAAATGTCACTTAGTCTTTGAGTTAGGAGCAAAAGTACAATGATAGGTTTAACTCACCTCTCTTCTTTCCCGGCCTTTCTACCCTGAGGTTAACCTGAAGCAAGGGCCTCTGCCTTGCCACATAAGAATGGAGTATCATGAGAGTGAGGGATAGTGTCTTTCTGTCCAGATGAAATGTTACCTTTATAAAGCTAGTAACTCCAAGATGCTGCTTTGGAAGGAACCACATATGGAATTCTCACACTTTGGTTACTCTTCTGTAATTAACAATTGTACCTACTTCTGATAAAACATATCCTGAAACTTGAAAGGAATGAAGAAGTTAGCTACTCAGTATTATTTATTTTGGACACAGGAAAACCAAGCCTCAGAGGGAAAAAAGGTCCTGTTTCACACAGCAATTATTAGCAGACCTTTAAAGCCAGTTACATAATGAATCCTAGACTCTTAGTATGTCTTTAAGATTTAAGAATGAAAAAGAGCATAGTTGGATGCCTCATGAAAATCCAATAGGTGTGCTCTTCAAGAGGAACTATGATTCTGACCCTTTATTATATAAATTTTTGCTTAAAGTATAAAGCTAAAACAATAAATCATTGAACATCTGATTGGCACTGTCTATTTTGGTAGGGCATGTTACACTAAAAAATAC
>NW_006974838.1:0-732 GCF_000164805.1 Carlito syrichta | reverse complement strand
GTAAAAGTAGCATATCAGAATCTCAGGTAAATTACTGGTGTCTACTGGTATTGTTAGCTGTCTTAGAGATAGAAGAAATATCTAGAAACCCTAGGCAAGATCCTACATATTCCAAAACATATACCCTACTGATCCTATACAGTCTTGTATTCCCCTATACATTTCTCAAACTATTGAGCAAATAAAATGATTACTTTTAAAATGCATCCCGAGCTTGGCAGGGGAAATATATTAAAACATTAGCAACTAAGAATACTAAATGAATTAGTTTTATCAGAATATCTTCAGTTTTGTATTGCAGTTTGACAGCTTATTTATAAGGCTAGTTAGTTTTGATAAGAGGAAACTAAAAAATATCTTAAATAATGATCTTAGTGTGAGAACTAAGAACCCCAAAAAAGGCACTGGATGCTTTACAAGTAGATGAATGCCAAGAGATGAGACAGCATAGTATATAACAATTATACTAAAATATTAACAGGTAACTTTCATTAGCATAGCCTATATACTAGGTACTCTAAGCATTTATGCGTGTATTAACTTAATTTTCCCATAATTATGAAACAAATTATGCTATAATATTAATACCTGTAAAATCCAAGGCACAGGAGTGTCTGCAATTTGCCTAAGTGTGCCCAACTAGTAGGTGACAGAATATTGATCATGCACCCAGGAATTCTGGCTCATTACATCACACTCATAATCACTGTGTCACGATATTCTGTATAAAAG
>NW_006974837.1:0-746 GCF_000164805.1 Carlito syrichta | reverse complement strand
TTAAACCTCTATGTTCACCTCCAAGTAATGTGGAAGACAAAACCTTATTTTTTTTTTAAATTTAAGTTCCACAAAGGAGACAAAAGTTGACACTTTCTCATTTCCAAGGAACCTACCGACACCCTAATTTGCACACAAAATCTCAGGTGTTATTCAGATATGTTCATTTCACAGATCACATTACCTGAATATTTTTGTAGTAGAAAATCACAATTTCAGTATTACATGCCACCCATTTTTCTTTAATGCACGTGTTCCCTTGAAGCTAGGCAGCAAATAGCCTAATTTTTTTTGGGGGGGGGACTATGTAAAATATAGATGCTTTACAAATTTGCATGCCATCCTTGTGGAGGGACCATGGTAATCTTCCCTGTATTGCTTCACCTGTAGTACATGAGTGGCCAAAGCCAGCTCAAAGCCCTACTTTTATACGTAGGTATCGATGAATTATATGTGAGGCTTAGCTCTGTTAAATCCAACTAACTACGTTAGACAGCTAATTCTGGTCAATGATTTAACTGTGAAGCATAATTTGAACATATTTTTAAAATTTGCTTGGGCGTTGTGGCTTATAACTGTAATCCCAGCACTTTGGGAGACCAAAGCAGGAAGATTGCTTGAGCCCAGGAGTTTGAGACCAACCTAGGTAACATAGCCTGACCTCATGTTGATAAAAAGGCAAAAAATTAGCTGCATGGGGGGGTGTGTACCAGTAGTCCCATCTACTCGGGAAGCTAAGGCAGAAG
>NW_006974836.1:0-445 GCF_000164805.1 Carlito syrichta | reverse complement strand
GGTAAGTAGTATCAGATGGCAAAATAAGGCTTGTAGTATCAGACGGCACTAATAAGGCAAGTAATATCAGACGGCATTAATAAGGCAAGGAGTATCAGACGGCAATAAAAAGGCAAGGAGTATCAGATGGCAATAATAAGGCATGGAGTATCAGACGACATTAATAAGGCATGGGGTATGTGACGGTAATAATAAATCAAGTAGTATATGATGATGCTATAAGGCAAGTAGTATATGACAGCACTAATAAGGTAAGTAGTACCAGATGGCAAAATAAGGCTTGTAGTATCAGAAGGCACTAATAAGGCAAGGAGTATCAGACGGCACTAATAAGGCAAGGAGTATCAGACGCCGCTAATAAGGCAAGGAGTATCAAATTGCAGAAATACGGCAAGGAGTATCAGACGGTACTAACAAGGCAAGGAGAATCAGACGGCACTAACAG
>NW_006974835.1:0-588 GCF_000164805.1 Carlito syrichta | reverse complement strand
GACACAAAGTCAGATGTGGGAGGGGGTGTCCCCCACCCACCAGAAACCTGAATCCATGAAAACTTAATCAATGATTGCCTTTAAACCCTTTTCATATGATAATCTTAAAATCCCATAACAAAAGATAACCTAATCCATGACTGACCTTTTCATCCTAAGCTGATTGATTTATGCCAAGTTAAACAATTCTATAGAAGCCTAAGTATTTACTTTACAAACAAAAGTGGCCCATCCCAGAATATTTGAAATGTGGCCCAGTCCAGTGGGCTACCTGCAAGTAACACTGCCAAATTCTTTCAACACAATGGCTGTCTTCTAAAACTATATTCTACAATTTACACCTTCAATAAATCCTAAGATCATGACCCAGAAACCTGTGACCAATACTAAGGCTCTAGATGTGACACGAGTTTGAATTATAAGTTGTGTGAAAGCCAAAACTGCAGTTGGTGGAAGAATGGGAGCAATGAGCTTCTAAAGTTAGTTTGTGTTCGTCCTGGTCTCAGAGTTTTATGTTTTGAGCTCACAGGAGTTTAATCTGGTTAGTGCTGAGTACAAAGGGAGAGGAAGTGGGGTCAATAGCTCCCA
>NW_006974834.1:0-706 GCF_000164805.1 Carlito syrichta | reverse complement strand
GTGTCAGTGCAGACTAAATTCAAGTTTCGCAATTAAGAGCAGGACTGTCTGAATTGCTCATGTGATGAACTTTCTGTGGAAATAGACCATTCAGTTTTCTTTATCTTTTTATTGTATAAAAACCGCAACAGAGTTGTTTTCTTCTCCTCCTTTCTTACTGGTGTTGCTGACTGGCTTTTCTAAAGATGGCTTTTGTAAGTCAGAGATGTACTGATTGAACACTTGTCTCTGATTGTGTCCTTCAAGTAAGTGAGGACGTTGGTAAGTAGAAATGAATTACAGACAATCCCTGACTTGGTGGGAGGGCTCAATTTAAATGTTTCAACTTTATGAAGGTATAAAAATAATAGCTGGATCACAGCTCACTGCAGCCCCAAATGTCCAGGCTCAAGTGATTTCCCTGCCTCAGCCTCATGAGTAGCTGGAATTATAGGCATGTGCCACCAGGCCTTACTAATTTTTAAAAATTAGTAAGACTCAAGAACTGGGTGTCCTTCATGAGCAATGGCTTTAAATGAAGTGCAGTAACTTTCTTATAGGGGCAGGTGCTTTTCATCAGGTACTGGGCTGTTCCTCAACTTCAGAGGCTCTGCCTCAGGTGTAGGCACTCTTCATAAGGTGAGTGCTCTGCCTCAGATTCAGGGTGGTTCCCTCACGTGGTTGGTCTCTCCTTCATGGGCAGGGGTACTATTTCAGGTGCAGGGCT
>NW_006974833.1:0-709 GCF_000164805.1 Carlito syrichta | reverse complement strand
GAATTTCAGACAAAATACCCTTCAAGCTATTAAAAAATAAAAAAAGATACAGAAGACCACTACATAATGATAAAAAGGCTCAATCTATCAACAAGAAATATCTATCCTAAACATATATGCACCCAACATAGGTGCGCCAACTTTCATAAAGCAACTTCTTTGAAAACTAAAGAAAGATATTGACTCTACCACTATCATAACTGGGGACTTTAATACCCCACTCACAATCCTTAGACAGATCATCAGGACAAAACATCAGCACAGAGATCCGGAACCTGAATGTGACTTTGGACCAAATGGACTTAATTGATACCTACAGAACACTCCATCCAAAGACCACAGAATACACATTCCACTCATCACCACATGGAACATATTCTAAGATCGACCACATACTCGGTCATAAATCAAGCATAAGCAAATTTAAAAGGACTGAAATTCTACCAAACACCTTCTCGGATCATAGTGGAATAAAAATCAACATTAACACCAACAAAGTCCCCCCCAAACCCACAAAGACATGGACACTAAACAGCATGATGCTAAACAACTCCTGGGTCAATGACAAAATCAAAACAGGTATCAAAAGATACCTGGAAACAAATGAAAATGAAGAAACATCTTACCAGAATCCCTGGGATGCCCTGAAAGCTGTAGTATGATTGGGATTTATATCCCTATAAACACACATGAAGAAAATGGAAGGGAA
>NW_006974832.1:0-584 GCF_000164805.1 Carlito syrichta | reverse complement strand
CTGATAGCAATCGTCCCACAATGACCCCTTGAGTGGCTGGAACCACAAGCCTGTGCCACCATGCCCAGTTAATCTTTGTATTCATTTTTGATGACCGAGACGAGGTCTCGTCCAATGTCTCAGTCTGGATTGAACCCAGAGGCTCAGGCCATTCACTCGCCATGACTCACTCTGTCAGAATGCCAGGCTGAGACACAGGGATGTGTCTCCACCAGGGAGCCTCCACCTCCTAATGCCTCATACCCCAGGATGGACCAGCTCGATCATCCCAAGGGCTACCTCGGGGAATGCCAGGGCGTGACTCTCAAACCCTCTGGGGGGGCCAGCCAGGTGACTCACGCCTGTCTCCACAGCACTCGGGAAGGAGATGGAAAGATGGCCGGAACTGGATACTGAGACCAGGCTGGACACCATAGCAAGCCCCCACCCTGACCCAAAGCAAAACCCAGAAAACCTGGGGTGAGGGCAGGCCTCAGATAGAGGATCCTTTCAGGCCCAAAGTTCAACACTAGGAAGGAAGATCAGCATGTCGACCAAATGGAAAGACTGTGATCACAGCAGTTTGGGAGGCTGAGGCCAAGAGG
>NW_006974831.1:0-747 GCF_000164805.1 Carlito syrichta | reverse complement strand
GCACTCAAACTGCAGAACTCGGGCCATTCTCTGGACCTGGGCCTCCCTAACTGCTGCGATCATAGGCTTTTCACTTGATCGACATCCTCGTCTTCTGCCTGGTCTTGAACTCTAGCCTGGAGGCCTATCCTCCCACCAAGGAGTGCCCTCACCCAAGGTTTTATGAGTTTTGCATAGGGTCAAGGCGGGTGCTTGCTATAGTGTCCAGCCTGGTCTCCAGCTCCTGGGCTCCAATCATCTTCCTGTTTCAACCTCTCCACCTGCCAAGGAAACAGGTGTGAGTTGCTCGGCCATCCCTGCTCCACCAGAGGTTTGAGAGTCAAGCCCTCCCTTTCCTGAGGCAGCCCCTGGGAAAAGCGAGTGGGTCCACTCTGGGGAATGAGGTGTGAGGAGGGGTGGGTGCTCCAGCAAAGACACATCCATGTGCTAGGTCCTCCCCCGGAGGGGGGCATAGCAGGCAAATCCGGATGCCTTGTCCAGAGTCCTGGGACATTAGAAGGGTGAGGGACACGTGGTGGGGCCTCGAGAGGGGTTTGTAGGCCAGAAGCATGGGCTCATACTTGTCATTCTATCAATCTGGTAGGCTGAGGAAAGAGGATGGCCTGAGCCCCTGGGTTCAAGAACAACCCGGCCACCTTGGCGAGACATCAACTCTACAAGAAGCCAAAAAAAATGAGCCAAGCATGGTAGTGCATGCCTTTCATTCTAGTCACTCGCGATGACATGGAGGAAGTATCACCAGAGATG
>NW_006974830.1:0-398 GCF_000164805.1 Carlito syrichta | reverse complement strand
GGATGTCCACTTTCACCCCTCCTGTTCAACATAGTATTGGAAGTCCTGGCTAGAGCAATCAGAGAAGAGAAGGCAATCAGGGGTATCCAAATAGGAAAAGAGGAAGTCAAGTTATCTCTCTTTGCAGATGATATTATTGTATACCTTGGAAACCCAAGAGAATCTGTGAAAAACCTCCTTACACTGATAAAGGCCTTTGGCAAAGTCTCAGGTTACAAAATAAATGTACAAAAGACAATTGCATTTCTCTACACCAATAATAAACAAACAGAAACCCAAATAAAAAACACAATTGCATTCACAATAGCCACAAAAAAAATGAAATACCTTGGCATCTTCCTAACCAGAGACGTGAAAGACCTTTACAAGGAAAACTACAAAACACTGCTCAAAGAATC
>NW_006974829.1:0-597 GCF_000164805.1 Carlito syrichta | reverse complement strand
CAAATGGTGTTCTCCCTACAGGGATTTCATTTCAGTTACCTTTGTTGCACAGTAAATTGCCACAAAACTTAGTCCTGGTTAACAAAGGTAGCCTTCTTGAATCTTGTGACTTCTGTAGTTGAGAAAGTCAGAAAGGCCCCAACTGGGCAGCTAGCTTGTTGTCTTCATGGGTTGTAGTTAAATGGTGGCTGAAGCTGGAACTGCAAAGGAGGGAGGATGGAGCATCTGTTAACTGCTAAGCATCTCTCTCTTTTAATGTGGTCTCAGAGCCTTTCCATGTGGATTCTCTGCATAGGCTAGTTTGGGTTTTCTCATAGCATGGCATCCACAGGGCAGTCTGTTTGCTTATGTGGCAGCTGCAGACTTCAGTAGTGAGAATTCCAGAAGAAAAGGCAGAAGACTGCAGGACTCAGCCTTGGAAGCCACCTAGTGTCACTTCTGCTGCATTTTCTTACCTCTAAGTGAGTCACTAGCTACCCTGCCCAGATTTAAAGGCAGGGGAGTTAGGCTCTCTCTCATGATGGGTGATTTCAGGTTCTAGAAAAGTATATGGGATTGGCGATGTTGAACCATTTTTGGAAAGACACGACCCTAGCA
>NW_006974828.1:0-745 GCF_000164805.1 Carlito syrichta | reverse complement strand
TATAACTTGAATTGGGCTCTCTATGTGATAGTCTCTGAAGTACAATTTCTATTTCCTCAGCATTAAGTGTTTGCCAAAAATTCTTTTGAGTTTTTTGACTTCTTGCTTGCCAATTCCTGCTTGGCTTTTTACACTTTTATTTTGCATCACTTAGGATTTGAAAAATACCTCAAAGGCTAAAGTAGCACAGCATATTAGGTTCCCTCAATATGTGTGTGTGTGTGTGTGTGTGTGTGTGTGTGTGTGTGTGTGTGTGTGTGTGTGTGTGTTGAGATATTAGACTTTTAAGTCTTGACTACCTTGGTTGTTCTCAAAAGATTTTAAACATTACTCTTTTTTTTCTTTTGTTTACTTAATTCATGTTTCATGATTATTCTTGTCAGGAGAGTTTTTCTACTACAAGCTATTTCGTTATAACTGGAAGCAAAAATCTTCAGTTAGAATTATTTTAACATATGTCAATTAGCTGCATCTTATGCATTATGTTTGAATCTGGTCTTGGTATGTTTTCTGTTACTATAACAGAACACCACAGACTAGGTAATTTACAAAGAAAAGAAGTTTATTTGGCTCATGGTTCTGGAGACTGTGAAGTCCAAGAACATGGTGCTGGCATCTGCTTGGCATCTGGTAAAGGCCTTTTTACTGTACGAAAACATGATGAAAGGGCAGAAGGCAAAAGAGTACATGTGGGTGAGAGCTGACTTTTATAACAAAGCCAATCCTGCAGTAATTAATCACCCTG